>NC_092258.1:19661196-19896196 GCF_036320965.1 Panulirus ornatus | reverse complement strand
AAGTTTCTAATTCCAGGATCATTTTTGTCATTCGCCTTTCTACCTTCTCTAAACAATCTATATCAACTGCATAGTATGGAGGCCAAAACTGTACCACATAATCCAAATGTGGTCTGACCAACGTAAGATAAAGTTACAATAATACTCTAAGAGTTTTATTACTGACAGTTCTATTAATGATCCTTAACATGCTATTAGCAGTTATTACACACTTCATAAAACATTGTTGCCCTGGGTTAAGATCCTTGCTCACCAGTACACCTAAATCTCTTTCACATTCTGTTTTACCAATAGTAATATTGTCCAGTTTGTAATCAGTGTTGCTGTCTTTACCCACACTAAGTGTTCTGCATTTATCTATGGTGAATCCCATTTTCCATGTACTCGCCCATCCTGATAATCTATTTAAGTCAGCAAATTCACTGAATTTTCATCTGAGTCAACTACGGCCACTATTTCTGTATCATCGGCAAATGTAGTTAAGTGGTTGGTTATTCCCATATCTAAATCGTTAATAACGAACAAGACCGGTCCCGAGACTGACCCCTGAGAAAGACCACTGGTTACATTGCCCCGGTCCCATGTAACAACACCACTGGTTACATTGCCCCGGTCCCATGTAACAACACCACTGGTTACATTGCCCCGGTCCCATGTAACAACACCACTGGTTACATTGCCCCGGTCTCATGTAACAACACCACTGGTTACATTGCCCCGGTCCCATGTAACAACATCACTGGTTACATTGCCCGGTCCCATGTAACAACATCACTGGTTACATTGCCCCGGTCCCATGTAACAACATCACTGGTTACATTGCCCCGGTCCCATGTAACAACACCACTGGTTACATTGCCACGGTCCCATGTAACAACACCACTGGTTACATTGCCCCCGGGCCCATGTAACAACACCACTGGTTACATTCCCCGGTCCCATGTAACAACACCACTGGTTACATTGCCCAGTCCCATGTAACAACACCACTGGTTACATTGCCCCGGTCCCATGTAACAACACCACTGGTTACATTGCCCCGGTCTCATGTAACAACACCACTGGTTACATTGCCCCGGTCCCATGTAACAACATCACTGGTTACATTGCCCCGGTCCCATGTAACAACATCACTGGTTACATTGCCCCGGTCCCATGTAACAACATCACTGGTTACATTGCCCCGGTCCCATGTAACAACACCACTGGTTACATTGCCCCGGTCCCATGTAACAACACCACTGGTTACATTGCCCCGGTCCCATGTAACAACACCACTGGTTACATTCCCCGGTCCCATGTAACAACACCACTGGTTACATTGCCCCGGTCCCATGTAACAACACCACTGGTTACATTGCCCTGGTCCCATGTAACAACACCACTGGTTACATTGCCCGGTCCCATGTAACAACACCACTGGTTACATTGCCCCGGTCCCATGTAACAACATCACTGGTTACATTGCCACGGTCCCATGTAACAACACCACTGGTTACATTGCCCCGGTCCCATGTAACAACACCACTGGTTACATTGCCCCGGTCCCATGTAACAACACCACTGGTTACATTTCCCCGGTCTCATGTAACAACACCACTGGTTACATTGCCCGGTCCCATGTAACAACATCACTGGATACATTGCCCGGTCCCATGTAACAACACCACTGGTTACATTGCCCCGATCCCATGTAACAACATCACTGATTACATTGCCCGGTCCCATGTAACAACACCACTGGTTACATTGCCCCGGTCCCATGTAACAACATCACTGATTACATTGCCCGGTCCCATGTAACAACACCACTGGTTACATTGCCCCGGTCCCATGTACAACACCATGGTTACATTCCCCGGTCCCATGTAAACAACCACTGGTTACATTGCCCCGGTCCCATGTAACAACACCACTGGTTACATTGCCCCGGTCCCATGTAACAACACCACTGGTTACATTGCCCCGGTCCCATGTAACAAGACCACTGGTTACATTGATCCGGTCCCATGTACAAACACACTGGTTACATTGCCCCCGGTCCAATGTAACAACACCACTGGTTCATTGCCCCGGTCCATGTAACAACACACTGGTTACATTGCCCCGGTCCCATGTAACAACACCACTGGTTACATTGCCCCGGTCTCATGTAACAACACCACTGGTTACATTTTCCCGGTCCATGTAACAACATCCACTGGTTACATTGCCCCGGGCCATGTAACAACACCACTGGTTACATTGCCCCGGTCCCATGTAACAACATCACTGGGTTACATTGCCCCGGTCCCATTGTAACAACACCACTGGTTACATTGCCCCGGTCCATGTAACAACATCACTGGTTACATTGCCCGGTCCCTGTAACAACACCACTGGTTACATTGCCCCGGTCCCATGTAACAACACCACTGGTTACCATTGCCCCGGTTCCCTGTAACAACACATGGTTACATTGCCCCGGTCCCATGTAACAACACCACTGGTTACATTGCCCCGGTCCCATGTAACAACACCACTGGTTACATTGCCCCGGTCCCATGTACACACCACTGGTTACATTGACCCCGGACCCATGTAACAACACCACTGGTTACATTGCCACGGTCCCATGTAACAACACCACTGGTTACATTGCCCCTGTCCCATGTAACAACACCACTGGTTACATTGCCCCGGTCCCATGTAACAACACCACTGGTTACATTGCCCGGTCCATGTAACAACACCACTGGTTACATTGCCCCGGTCCATGTAACAACACCACTGGTTCATTGCCCGGTCCATTTTAACAACACCACTGGTTACATTGCCCCGGTCCCATGTAACAACACCACTGGTTACATTGCCCCGGTCCCATGTAACAACACCACTGGTTACATTGCCCCGGTCCCATGTAACAACACCACTGGTTACATTGCCCCGGTCCCATGTAACAACACCACTGGTTACATTGCCCCGGTCCCATGTAACTACATCACTAGTTACATTGCCCCGGTCCCATGTAACAACACCACTGGTTACATTGCCCCGGTTCCCATGTAACAACACCACTGGTTACATGCCCCGGTCCCATGTAACAACACCACTGGTTACATTGCCCCGGTCCCATGTAACAACTCCACTGGTTACATTGCCCCGGTCCCATGTAACAACAGCACTGGTTACATTGCCCGGTCCCATGTAACAACACCACTGGTTACATTGCCCCGGTCTCATGTAACAACATCACTGGTTACATTGCCCCGGTCCCATGTAACAACACCACTGGTTACATTGCCCCGGTCCCATGTAACAACCCCACTGGTTACATTGCCCCGGTCCCATGTAACAACACCACTGGTTACATTGCCCCCGGGCTCATGTAACAACACCATGGTTACATTGCCCCGGTCCCATGTAACAACATCACTGGTTACATTGCCCCGGTCCGATGTAACAACACCCCTGGTTACATTGCCCGGTCCCATGTAACAACATCACTGGTTACATTGCCCCGGTCCCATGTAACAACACCACTGGTTACAATCCCCGGTCCCAATGTAACAACATCACTGGTTACATTGCCCCCGGTCCCATGTAACAACACCACTGGTTACATTGCCCCGGTCCCATGTAAAAAACACCATGGTTACATTGCCCGGTCTCATGTAAAAAACTCCACTGGTTACATTGCCCCGGTCCCATGTAACAACACCACTGGTTACATTGCCCCGGTCCCATGTAACAACACCACTGGTTACATTGCCCCGGTCCCATGTAACAACACCACTGGTTACATTGACCCGGGACCCATGTAACAACACCACTGGTTACATTGCCCCGGTCCCCTGTAACAACACCACTGGTTACATTGCCCCGGTCCCATGTAACACACCACTGGTTCATTGCCCCGGTCCATGTAACAACACCACTGGTTACATTGCCCCGGTCCCATGTAACAACACCACTGGTTACATTGCCCCGGTCCATGTAACAACATCACTGGTTACATTGCCCCGGTCCCATGTAACAAGACCACTGGTTACATTGCCCTGTCCCATGTAACAACACCACTGGTTACATTGCCCGGTCCATGTAACAACACCACTGGTTACATTCCCCGGTCCCATGTACAACACCACTGGTTACATTGCCCCGGTCCCATGTAACAAACACCACTGGTTACATTGCCCCGGTCCCATAGTAACAACACCACTGGTTACATTGCCCGGTCCATGTAACAACACCACTGGTTACATTGCCCCGGTCCCATGTAACAATTCACTGGTTACATTGCCACGGTCCCATGTAACAACACCATGGTTACATTGCCCCGGTCCCATGTAACAACACCATTGGTTACATTGCCCCGGTCCCATGTAACAACACCACTGGTTACATTTCCCCGGTCTCATGTAACAACACCCTGGTTACATTGCCCCGGTCCCATGTACAACATCACTGGTTACATTGCCCGGTCCCATGTACAACACCACTGGTTACATTGCCCCGGTCCCATGTAACAACATCACTGATTACATTGCCCGGTCCCATGTAACAACACATGGTTACATTGCCCCGGTCCATGTAACAACATCACTGGTTACATTGCCCCGGTCCCATGTAACACACCACTGGTTACATTGCCCCGGTCCATGTAACAACACCACTGGTTACATTGCCCCGGTCCCATGTAACAACACCACTGGTTACATTGACCCGGACCCATGTAAACAACACCACTGGTTACATTGCCACGGTCCATGTAACAACACATGGTTACATTGCCCCTGGTCCCATGTAACAACACCACTGGTTACATTGCCCCGGTCCCATGTAACAACACCACTGGTTACATTGCCCCGGTCCCATGTAACAACACCATGGTTACATTGCCCCGGTCCATGTAACAACACCACTGGTTTACATTGCCCGGTCCATGTAACAACACCACTGGTTCATTGTCCCGGCCCATGTAACAACACCACTGGTTACATTGCCCCGGTCCCATGTAACAACACCACTGGTTACATTGCCCCGGTCCCATGTAACAACACCACTGGTTACATTGCCCCGGTCCCATGTAACAACACCACTGGTTACATTGCCCCGGTCCCATGTAACAACACCACTGGTTACATTGCCCGGTCCCATGTAACAACACCACTGGTTACATTGCCCCGGTCCCATGTAACTACATCACTGGTTACATTGCCCCGGTCCCATGTAACAACACCACTGGTTACATTGCCCCGGTCCCATGTAACAACATCACTGGTTACATTGCCCCGGTCCCATGTAACAACATCAATGGTTACATTGCCCCGGTCCCATGTAACAACATCACTGGTTACATTGCCCCGGTCCCATGTAACAACACCACTGGTTACATTGCCCCGGTCCCATGTAACAGTTACATTGCCCCGGTCCCATGTAACAACACCACTGGTTACATTGCCCCGGTCCCATATAACAACACCACTGGTTATATTGCCCCGGTCCCGTGTAACAACACATCACTGGTTACATTGCCCCAGTCCCCCATGTAACAACACCACTGGTTACATTGCCCGGTCCCATGTAACAACACCACTGGTTACATTGCCCCGGTTTCATGTAACAACACCACTGGTTACATTGCCCCGGTCCCATGTAACAACACCACTGGTTACATTGCCCCGGTCCCATGTAACAACATCACTGGTTACATTGCCCCGGTCCCATGTAACAACACCACTGGTTACATTGCCCCAGTCCATATAACAACACCACTGGTAACATTGCCCTGTCCCATGTAACAACACCACTGGTTACATTGCCCCGGTCCCATTTAACAACACCACTGGTTACATTGCCCCTGTCCCATGTAACAACACCACTGGTTACATTGCCCCGGTCCCATGTAACAACACCACTAGTTACATTGCCCCGGTCCCATGTAACAACACCACTGGTTACATTGCCGGTCATGTAACCCCTGGTTACATTGCCCCGTCCCATGTAACAACACCACTGGTTACATTGCCCCGGTCCCATGTAACAACACCACTGGTTACATGCCCCGGTCCCATGTAACAACACACTGGTACATTGCCCCGGTCCCATGTAACAACACCACTGGTTACATTGCCCCGGTCCCATGTAACAACATCACTGGTTACATTGCCCCGGTCCCATGTAACAACACCACTGGTTACATTGCCCCGGTTCCATGTAACAACACCACATGGTTACATTTGCCCGCGGTTCTCCATGTTAACATACACACCACTGGTTACATTGCCCCGGTCCCATGTAACAACACCACTGGTTACATTGCCCGGTCCCATGTAACAACACCACTGGTTACATTGCCCCGGTCCCATGTAACAACACCATGGTACATTGCCCCGGTCCCATGTAACGCCGTTGATGTATACCGTCAGTTTTGTGTCCGTAATCCAATTCAATACACAACCCTGGGTGATGCCGTGTGATGCTAGTTTTCTAAGCAGAAGTTCATGAGGTACTCTGTCAAAGCCTTACTTAAGTGTAAGTATACAAAAGCCTTACTTAAGTGTAAGTATACAAAAGCCTTACTTAAGTGTAAGTATACAATATCATAAGTCTTACCTGATCAACAGTTTCCAATACTTTATTAAAGAAGGAGAGAAGGTTACTAAGAGATGACTTCCCTTATGTAAACCCATGTTGAGAATCCCTAATATGATTCTCCAAGTGTTCCCGTATTTTGTCCGTTAGAAATGATTCCAGAAATTTCCCCACAATAGATGTCAAGTTGATAGTATGGTAATGAGAGGCAATGAATCTATCCTCTTTCTTAAAAATGTGAAGGACATTTGCTGTCCTCCATTGCTTAGGAAGTACGCCTGATTCCAGGGAAGGTTTCCATATATTTAAGAGCGGAACTCTTACTTCCTCCTTACATTCTGCCAAGATCCTGCCATCCTAACCCTCTGACCCAACACTCTTGTTTACTTTTCATCGTTCTAGTTGTTTCAAAATATCAAATTTATTTATTTTCATATCGCTTACCTGCACACTAATTTGTGTTGGCTGATCAGTAAACTGTTTCACCCCGTTTTACCTTGTTGTACAAGACCTTCTTCTGCCCTATTATAAGGTGATTTATTCGATTATCTAACCATTTTGGGTCATTAGTCTTGGTCCTATATCGTCTATATGGAATATTGAAATCTTGTCCCTTTTTCATAGTTAATGGTCACCGTGCCTCACCTCACACCACTGGTAAGCTGGTGTGAATGACCTGACCTGCACAGCTTGGTCCGTCTGACCTGACCTGCACAGCTTGGTCCGTCTGACCTGACCTGCACAGCTTGGTCCGTCTGACCTGACCTGCACAGCTTGGTCCGTCTGACCTGACCCAAATGTGGTTTTCAACATCACATTTACTAACTGCAAATTTGGCTTGAACCTGAGCTTTGTCATGCTGGCTCACCGAGGTTGATGTCAGAAGGAAATAAATAGTAATTTGCTGTGAATCCCTTGATGTATATTGTGTGAGTAGTTGTGTCAGACTGGCTTGAGGGACCAGCGGGTCTCAGTGTGCTAAAGATAATTACTGAAGATCAAGAATGAGAAGTAATGAAACTGTTTGTGGCAGTCATGTGCACCAGCTCAAGAGCGATCAGTTCAGTTTGTAGGGTAAATACCCAGGTGTATTATCTAACATTTGTATTTAATCTATTACAATGAACACAGTGGCAGCACCACTGTCTTCCCTCCCAGTGGCAGAGACGCGAGAGTCGTCAGTATACATGATGCAGTGGGCTATGTTATCACAGTGGCAGTATACATGATGATGCAGTGGGCTGTGTTATCACAGTGGCAGTATACATGATGATGCAGTGGGCTATGTTATCACAGTGGCAGTATACATGATGATGCAGTGGGCTGTGTTATCACAGTGGCAGTATACATGATGATGCAGTGGGCTATGTTATCACAGTGGCAGTATACATGATGATGCAGTGGGCTGTGTTATCACAGTGGCAGTATACATGATGATGCAGTGGGCTATGTTATCACAGTGGCAGTATACATGATGATGCAGTGGGCTATGTTATCACAGTGGCAGTATACATGATGATGCAGTGGGCTATGTTATCACAGTGGCAGTATACATGATGATGCAGTGGGCTTTGTTATCACAGTGGCAGTATACATGATGATGCAGTGGGCTATGTTATCACAGTGGCAGTATACATGATGATGCAGTGGGCTATGTTATCACAGTGGCAGTATACATGATGATGCAGTGGGCTATGTTATCACAGTGGCAGTATACATGATGATGCAGTGGGCTGTGTTATCACAGTGGCAGTATACATGATGATGCAGTGGGCTATGTTATCACAGTGGCAGTATACATGATGATGCAGTGGGCTGTGTTATCACAGAGGCAGTATACATGATGATGCAGTGGGCTATGTTATCACAGTGGCAGTTATACATGATGATGCAGTGGGCTGTGTTATCACAGTGGCAGTATACATGATGATGCAGTGGGCTATGTTATCACAGTGGCAGTATACATGATGATGCAGTGGGCTGTGTTATCACAGTGGCAGTATACATGATGATGCAGTGGGCTATGTTATCACAGTGGCAGTATACATGATGATGCAGTGGGCTATGTTATCACAGTGGCAGTATACATGATGATGCAGTGGGCTATGTTATCACAGTGGCAGTATACATGATGATGCAGTGGGCTATGTTATCACAGTGGCAGTATACATGATGATGCAGTGGGCTATGTTATCACAGTGGCAGTATACATGATGATGCAGTGGGCTATGTTATCACAGTGGCAGTATACATGATGATGCAGTGGGCTGTGTTATCACAGTGGCAGTATACATGATGATGCAGTGGGCTATGTTATCGTCAGTCTGGAGTTCCTGTGTATGTTCAAGAACACTGGTCATAGCCAAGTGTTGAAGGTGAACATTATAAGTAAATAGTGTCATGCTAGGTTGTAGTGACGTCAGAGGGAGTTATGTGTCAGGGAGAATCATGCTTGGTTGTAGTGACGTCAGAGGGAGTTATGTGCCAGGGAGAATCATGCTAGGTTGTAGTGACGTCAGAGGGAGTTATGTGTCAGGGAGAATCATGCTTGGTTGTAGTGACGTCAGAGGGAGTTAAGTGTCAGGGAGAATCGTGCTTAGTTGTACTGACGTCAGAGGGAGTTCTGTGTCAGGGAGAATCATGCTTGGTTGTAGTGACGTCAGAGGGAGTTATGTGTCAGGGAGAATCATGCTTGGTTGTAGTGACGTCAGAGGGAGTTATGTGTCAGGGAGAATCATGCTTAGTTGTAGTGACGTCAGAGGGAGTTCTGTGTCAGGGAGAATCATGCTTAGTTGTAGTGACGTCAGAGGGAGTTCTGTGTCAGGGAGAATCATGCTTGGTTGTAGTGACGTCAGAGAGAGTTCTGTGCCAGGGAGAATCATGCTTGGTTGTAGTGACGTCCAGAGGGAGTTCTGTGTCAGGGAGAATCATGCTTAGTTGTAGTGACGTCAGAGGGAGTTATTTGTCAGGGAGAATCATGCTTGGTTGTAGTGACGTCAGAGAGAGTTACTGTGCAGGGAGAATCATGCTTGGTTGTAGTGACGTCAGAGGGAGTTCTGTGTCAGGGAGAATCATGCTTAGTTGTAGTGACGTCAGAGGGAGTTCTGTGTCAGGGAGAATCATGCTTAGTTGTAGTGACGTCAGAGGGAGTTATGTGTCAGGGAGAATCATGCTTGGTTGTAGTGACGTCAGAGGGAGTTATGTGTCAGGGAGAATCATGCTTGGTTGTAGTGACGTCAGAGGGAGTTATGTGTCAGGGAGAATCATGCTTAGTTGTAGTGACGTCAGGGGGAGTTCTGTGTCAGGAGAATCATGCTTGGTTGCCAGATGAAGTGCTCAACATGCGGGAAAAACTTGCTCTTCCCAGCATTGTATCACATTGTGTCTCATGTAATGTATTCCCTCACAGCCGACACGTTCCCTCACAGCCGACACGTTCCCTCACAGCCGACACGTTCCCTCACAGCCGACACGTTCCTTCACAGCCGACACGTTCCCTCACAGGCCGACACGTTCCCTCACAGACGACACGTTCCTTCACAGCCGACACGTTCCCTCACAGACGACACGTTCCCTCACAGCCGACACGTTCCCTCACAGCCGACACGTTCCCTCACAGACGACACGTTCCCTCACAGCCGACACGTTCCCTCACAGCCGACACGTTCCCTCACAGCCGACACGTTCCCTCACAGACGACACGTTCCCTCACAGCCGACACGTTCCCTCACAGCCGACACTTTCCCCTCACAGCCGACACGTTCCCTCACAGCCGACACGTTCCCTCAAGACGACACGTTCCCTCACAGCCGACACGTTCCCTCACAGCCGACACGTTCCCTCACAGACGACACGTTCCCTCACAGCCGACACGTTCCCTCACAGCCGACACGTTCCCTCACAGACGACACGTTCCCTCACAGCCGACACGTTCCCTCACAGCCGACACGTTCCCTCACAGACGACACGTTCCCTCGCTGCCCAGTGATCTCTGTTATGAATCTTGTTTGTTAATCAACACAGTTAGTGTCAGGTCTTCACCAGCATCTGTGTTCCTACATTCATGTGTACAACACTGGACTAATGGCTTACAAGTGGCTCCAGATGAATACAGGCTTCAAGTAATATAGTTTGTGTATCCGTTTTTTTTTTTTTTTCCAAAAGAAGGAACAGAGAAGGGGGCCAGGTGAAGATATTCCCTCAAAGGCCCAGTCCTCTGTTCTTAACGCTACCTCGCTATCGCGGGAAATGGCGAATAGTATGAAAAAAAAAAAATATCCGTTGAGACTAATGATAATGTTAAATAAGCAGTGCGTCTCTCTCTCTCTCTCTCTCTCTCTCTCTCTCTCTCTCTCTCTCTCTCTCTCTCTCTCTCTCTCTCTCTCTCTCTCTCTCTCTCTCTTTCCCTTGCTTAAAGACGTTAGCAGGCGTCAACATGTAACAACACAAGAAATACAAAAGTATGAGTATGATATTTATACTCGAGTATGCTTCAGTATGATTAATAGATATACTTTGATACAATTCAAATGTTCTTTATACTAATGTATCTTGTTAGTATATTTATACTAATGTATCTTGTTAATATCTTTATACTAATGTATCTTGTTAATATCTTTATACTAATGTATTTGTTAATATCTTTATACTAATGTATCTTGTTAATATCTTTATACTAATGTATCTTGTTAATATCTTTATACTAATGTATCTTGTTAATATCTTTATACTAATGTATCTTGTTAATATCTTTATACTAATGTATCTTGTTAATATCTTTATACTAATGTATCTTGTTAATATCTTTATACTAATGTATCTTGTTAATATCCTTTATACTAATGTATCTTGTTAATATCTTTATACTAATGTATCTTGTTAATATATTTATACTAATGTATCATGTTAATATCTTTATACTAATGTATCTTGTTAATATCTTTATACTAATGTATCTTGTTAATATCTTAATACTAATGTTTTCTTGTTAATATCTTTATACTAATGTATCTTGTTAATATCTTTATACTAATGTATCTTGTTAATATCTTTATATAATGTATCTTGTTAATATCTTATACTAATGTATCTTGTTAATATCTTTATACTAATGTATCTTGTTAATATCTTTATACTAATGTATCTTGTTAATATCTTTATACTAATGTATCTTGTTAATATTTATACTATGTATCTTGTTAATATCTTTATACTAATGTATCTTGTTAATATCTTTATACTAATGTATCTTGTTAATATCTTTATATTAATGTATCTTGTTAATATCTTTATACTAATGTATCTTGTTAATATATTTATACTAATGTATCTTGTTAATATCTTTTACTAATGTATCTTGTTATATCTTTATACTAATGTATTTGTTAATATCTTTATATAATGTATCTTGTTAATATCTTTATACTAATGTATCTTGTTAATATCTTTATACTTTAAAGTATCTTGTTAATATCTTTATACTAATGTATCTTGTTAATATATTTATACTAATGTATCTTGTTAATATCTTTATACTAATGTATCTGTTAATATATTTATACTAATGTATCTTGTTAATATCTTTTATACTAATGTATCTTGTTAATATCCTTTATATTAATGTATCTTGTTAATATTTTTATACTAATGTATCTTGTTAATATATTTATACTAATGTATCTTGTTAATATCTTTATACTAATGTATCTTGTTATATCTTTATACTAATGTATCTTGTTTATATCTTTTATACTAATGTATCTTGTTAATATCTTTTATAATGTATCTTGTTAATATCTTTATATATGTATCTTGTTAATATCTTTATACTAATGTATCTTGTTAATTTCTTTATACTAATGTATCTTGTTAATATCTTTATTACTATGTATCTTGTTAATATATTTATACTAATGTATCTTGTTAATATCTTTATACTAATGTATCTTGTTAATATCTTTATATTAATGTATCTTGTTAATATCTTTATACTAATGTATCTTGTTATATCTTTATACTAATGTATCTTGTTAATTCATTTATACTAATGTATCTTGTTATATATTTATACTATGTATTCTTGTTAATATATTTATACTAATGTATCTTGTTAATATCTTTATACTAATGTATCTTGTTAATATCTTTATACTAATGTATCTTGTTAATATCTTTATACTAATGTATCTTGTTAATATTTTTTCTATACTAATGTATCTTGTTAATATTTTATACTAATGTATCTTGTTAATATTTTTTATCAATGTATCTTGTTAATTTTCTTTATACTAATGTATCTTGTTAATATCTTTATACTAATGTATCTTGTTAATTTTTTTATTAATTTTTTTAAAAATTTTTATATTGTACTTTTTTTTTTTTAATGTTCTTTTTAAAATTTTTAAAAAATTTTTTTTAAATTTTAAAAAAAAATTTTTATTTTTTACCCTAAACCTTTTTTCTTTTACTTGACTTTTTTTTTATACTAATTTTTTTTAAATTTTACAAATTATTTTTAAAATTTTTTAATTTATCTTTTTTTTCTTTTTCAATGTTTTGTTAAAAATTTTTTAAAAATTTGATCTTTTAGTAACATTAGAAGTGAGGACAATGCAAGAGGCCTGGTATTGTCCCATGGTAGGCAGGTCCTGAGTCTGTCCACACTACAACCTGAACCCATCAACACATCATCCAACCTTCCTTTAAACCTACCTAAAGACACACGTAGCCTCCACTACTGTACTTGGCAGCTGCTGCCTCCATAAACCTACTATCCTATTCCCACACTAGTATTTACCCATATCTGACCTGAAGCTATTTTTTCTAATTTAGATCCATTAATTCTTGTCCAATCCGGTGGTGTAAGAACTATACTCATGTTACCTTTATTAATGGCCTTCACTCATCTACAACCTCAGTCATATTCCCTCTAGCCGTCTTCATCTTAAGTGAGTGTAAATTCAATTTTTTTAACCTTTCTTCATAAGTGAAGTTTCTAACTCCAGGATCATTTTTGTCATTCGCCTTTCTACCTTCTCTAAACAATCTATATCAACTGCATAGTATGGAGGCCAAAACTGTACCACATAATCCAAATGTGGTCTGACCAACGTAAGATAAAGTTACAATAATACTCTAAGAGTTTTATTACTGACAGTTCTATTAATGATCCTTAACATGCTATTAGCAGTTATTACACACTTCATAAAACATTGTTGCCCTGGGTTAAGATCCTTGCTCACCAGTACACCTAAATCTCTTTCACATTCTGTTTTACCAATAGTAATATTGTCCAGTTTGTAATCAGTGTTGCTGTCTTTACCCACACTAAGTGTTCTGCATTTATCTATGGTGAATCCCATTTTCCATGTACTCGCCCATCCTGATAATCTATTTAAGTCAGCAAATTCACTGAATTTTCATCTGAGTCAACTACGGCCACTATTTCTGTATCATCGGCAAATGTAGTTAAGTGGTTGGTTATTCCCATATCTAAATCGTTAATAACGAACAAGACCGGTCCCGAGACTGACCCCTGAGAAAGACCACTGGTTACATTGCCCCGGTCCCATGTAACAACACCACTGGTTACATTGCCCCGGTCCCATGTAACAACACCACTGGTTACATTGCCCCGGTCCCATGTAACAACACCACTGGTTACATTGCCCCGGTCTCATGTAACAACACCACTGGTTACATTGCCCCGGTCCCATGTAACAACATCACTGGTTACATTGCCCCGGTCCCATGTAACAACATCACTGGTTACATTGCCCCGGTCCCATGTAACAACATCACTGGTTACATTGCCCCGGTCCCATGTAACAACACCACTGGTTACATTGCCACGGTCCCATGTAACAACACCACTGGTTACATTGCCCCGGTCCCATGTAACAACACCACTGGTTACATTCCCCGGTCCCATGTAACAACACCACTGGTTACATTGCCCCAGTCCCATGTAACAACACCACTGGTTACATTGCCCCGGTCCCATGTAACAACACCACTGGTTACATTGCCCCGGTCGCATGTAACAACACCACTGGTTACATTGCCCCGGTCCCATGTAACAACATCACTGGTTACATTGCCCCGGTCCCATGTAACAACATCACTGGTTACATTGCCCCGGTCCCATGTAACAACATCACTGGTTACATTGCCCCGGTCCCATGTAACAACACCACTGGTTACATTGCCCCGGTCCCATGTAACAACACCACTGGTTACATTGCCCCGGTCCCATGTAACAACACCACTGGTTACATTCCCCGGTCCCATGTAACAACACCACTGGTTACATTGCCCCGGTCCCATGTAACAACACCACTGGTTACATTGCCCTGGTCCCATGTAACAACACCACTGGTTACATTGCCCCGGTCCCATGTAACAACACCACTGGTTACATTGCCCCGGTCCCATGTAACAACATCACTGGTTACATTGCCACGGTCCCATGTAACAACACCACTGGTTACATTGCCCCGGTCCCATGTAACAACACCACTGGTTACATTGCCCCGGTCCCATGTAACAACACCACTGGTTACATTTCCCCGGTCTCATGTAACAACACCACTGGTTACATTGCCCCGGTCCCATGTAACAACATCACTGGATACATTGCCCCGGTCCCATGTAACAACACCACTGGTTACATTGCCCCGGTCCCATGTAACAACATCACTGATTACATTGCCCCGGTCCCATGTAACAACACCACTGGTTACATTGCCCCGGTCCCATGTAACAACATCACTGATTACATTGCCCCGGTCCCATGTAACAACACCACTGGTTACATTGCCCCGGTCCCATGTAACAACACCACTGGTTACATTGCCCCGGTCCCATGTAACAACACCACTGGTTACATTGCCCCGGTCCCATGTAACAACACCACTGGTTACATTGCCCCGGTCCCATGTAACAACACCACTGGTTACATTGCCCCGGTCCCATGTAACAAGACCACTGGTTACATTGATCCGGTCCCATGTAACAACATCACTGGTTACATTGCCCCGGTCCCATGTAACAACACCACTGGTTACATTGCCCCGGTCCCATGTAACAACACCACTGGTTACATTGCCCCGGTCCCATGTAACAACACCACTGGTTACATTGCCCCGGTCCCATGTAACAACACCACTGGTTACATTGCCCCGGTCCCATGTAACAACATCACTGGTTACATTGCCCCGGTCCCATGTAACAACATCACTGGTTACATTGCCCCGGTCCCATGTAACAAGACCACTGGTTACATTGCCCCTGTCCCATGTAACAACACCACTGGTTACATTGCCCCGGTCCCATGTAACAACACCACTGGTTACATTCCCCGGTCCCATGTAACAACACCACTGGTTACATTGCCCCGGTCCCATGTAACAACACCACTGGTTACATTGCCCCGGTCCCATGTAACAACACCACTGGTTACATTGCCCCGGTCCCATGTAACAACACCACTGGTTACATTGCCCCGGTCCCATGTAACAACATCACTGGTTACATTGCCACGGTCCCATGTAACAACACCACTGGTTACATTGCCCCGGTCCCATGTAACAACACCACTGGTTACATTGCCCCGGTCCCATGTAACAACACCACTGGTTACATTTCCCCGGTCTCATGTAACAACACCACTGGTTACATTGCCCAGGTCCCATGTAACAACATCACTGGATACATTGCCCCGGTCCCATGTAACAACACCACTGGTTACATTGCCCCGGTCCCATGTAACAACATCACTGATTACATTGCCCCGGTCCCATGTAACAACACCACTGGTTACATTGCCCCGGTCCAATGTAACAACATCACTGGTTACATTGCCCCGGTCCCATGTAACAACACCACTGGTTACATTGCCCCGGTCCCATGTAACAACACCACTAGTTACATTGCCCCGGTGTCATGTAACAACACCACTGGTTACATTGCCCCGGTCCCATGTAACAACACCACTGGTTACATTGCCCCGGTCCCATGTAACAACACCACTGGTTACATTGCCCCGGTCCCATGTAACAACACCACTGGTTACATTGACCCGGACCCATGTAACAACACCACTGGTTACATTGCCACGGTCCCATGTAACAACACCACTGGTTACATTGCCCCTGTCCCATGTAACAACACCACTGGTTACATTGCCCCGGTCCCATGTAACAACACCACTGGTTACATTGCCCCGGTCCCATGTAACAACACCACTGGTTACATTGCCCCGGTCCCATGTAACAACACCACTGGTTACATTGCCCCGGTCCCATGTAACAACACCACTGGTTACATTGCCCCGGTCCCATGTAACAACACCACTGGTTACATTGCCCCGGTCCCATGTAACAACACCACTGGTTACATTGCCCCGGTCCCATGTAACAACACCACTGGTTACATTGCCCCGGTCCCATGTAACAACACCACTGGTTACATTGCCCCGGTCCCATGTAACAACACCACTGGTTACATTGCCCCGGTCCCATGTAACAACACCACTGGTTACATTGCCCCGGTCCCATGTAACAACACCACTGGTTACATTGCCCCGGTCCCATGTAACAACATCACTGGTTACATTGCCCCGGTCCCATGTAACAACACCACTGGTTACATTGCCCCGGTCCCATGTAACAACACCACTGGTTACATTGCCCCGGTCCCATGTAACAACACCACTGGTTACATTGCCCCGGTCCATGTAACAACACCACTGGTTACATTGCCCGGTCCCATGTAACAACATCACTGGATTACATTGCCCCGGTCCCATGTAACAACACCACTGGTTACATTGCCCCGGTCCCATGTAACAACATCACTGATTACATTGCCCCGGTCCCATGTAACAACACCACTGGTTACATTGCCCCGGTCCATGTAACAACACTCACTGGTTACATTGCCCCGGTCCCATGTAACAACACCACTGGTTACATTGCCCCGGTCCCATGTAACAACACCACTGTTACATTGCCGCCCAACCCGGTGGTCATGTAACAACACCACTGGTTACATTGCCCCGGTCCCATGTAACAACACCACTGGTTACATTGCCCCGGTCCCATGTAACAACACCACTGGTTACATTGCCCCGGTCCCATGTAACAACACCACTGGTTACATTGCCCCGGCCCATGTAACAACACCACTGGTTACATTGCCCGGTCCCATGTAACAACACCACTGGTTACATTGCCCCGGTCCCATGTAACAACACCACTGGTTACATTGCCCCGGTCCCATGTAACAACACCACTGGTTACATTGCCCCGGTCCCATGTAACAACACCACTGGTTACATTGCCCCGGTCCCATGTAACAACACCACTGGTTTACATTGCCCCGGTCCCATGTAACAACACCACTGGTTACATTGCCCGGTCCCATGTAACAACACCACTGGTTACATTGCCCCGGTCCCATGTAACAACACCACTGGTTACATTGCCCCGGTCCCATGTAACAACATCACTGGTTACATTGCCCCGGTCCCATGTAACAACATCACTGGTTACATTGCCCCGGTCCCATGTAACAACATCCACTGGTTACATTGCCCCGGTCCCATGTACAGTTTCATTCCCCCCATGTAACAACACCACTGGTTACATTGCCCCGGTCCCATGTAACAACACCACTGGTTACATTGCCCCGGTCCCATGTAACAACACCACTGGTTACATTGCCCCGGTCCCATGTAACAACACCACTGGTTACATTGCCCCCGGTCCCATGTAACAACACCACTGGTTACATTGCCCCGGTCCCATGTAACAACACCACTGGTTACATTGCCCCGGTCCCATGTAACAACACCACTGGTTACATTGCCCCGGTCCCATGTAACAACACCACTGGTTACATTGCCCCGGTCCCATGTAACAACACCACTGGTTACATTGCCCCGGTCCCATGTAACAACACCACTGGTTACATTGCCCCGGTCCCATGTAACAACATCACTGGTTACATTGCCCCGGTCCCATGTAACAACACCACTGGTTACATTGCCCCGGTCCCATGTAACAACACCACTGGTTACATTGCCCCGGTCCCATGTAACAACACCACTGGTTACATTGCCCCGGTCCCATGTAACAACACCACTGGTTACATTGCCCCGGTCCCATGTAACAACACCACTGGTTACATTGCCCCGGTCCCATGTAACAACACCACTGGTTACATTGCCCCGGTCCCATGTAACAACACCACTGGTTACATTGCCCCGGTCCCATGTAACAACACCACTGGTTACATTGCCCCGGTCCCATGTAACAACACCACTGGTTACATTGCCCCGGTCCCATGTAACAACACCACTGGTTACATTGCCCCGGTCCCATGTAACAACACCACTGGTTACATTGCCCCGGTCCATGTAACAACACACTGGTTACATTGCCCCGGTCCCATGTAACAACACCACTGGTTACATTGCCCCGGTCCCATGTAACAACACCACTGGTTACATTGCCCCGGTCCCATGTAACAACACCACTGGTTACATTGCCCCGGTCCCATGTAACAACACCACTGGTTACATTGCCCCGGTCCCATGTAACAACACCACTGGTTACATTGCCCCGGTCCCATGTAACAACACCACTGGTTACATTGCCCCGGTCCCATGTAACAACACCACTGGTTACATTGCCCCGGTCCCATGTAACAACACCACTGGTTACATTGCCCCGGTCCCATGTAACAACACCACTGGTTACATTGCCCCGGTCCCATGTAACAACACCACTGGTTACATTGCCCCGGTCCCATGTAACAACACCACTGGTTACATTGCCCCGGTCCCATGTAACAACACCACTGGTTACATTGCCCCGGTCCCATGTAACAACACCACTGGTTACATTGCCCCGGTCCCATGTAACAACACCACTGGTTACATTGCCCCGGTCCCATGTAACAACACCACTGGTTACATTGCCCCGGTCCCATGTAACAACACCACTGGTTACATGCCCCGGTCCCATGTAACAACACCACTGGTTACATTGCCCCGGTCCCATGTAACAACACCACTGGTTACATTGCCCCGGTCCCATGTAACAACACCACTGGTTACATTGCCCCGGTCCCATGTAACAAACACACTGGTTACATTGCCCCGGTCCCATGTAACAACACCACTGGTTACATTGCCCCGGTCCCATGTAACAACACCACTGGTTACATTGCCCCGTCCCATGTAACAACACCACTGGTTACATTGCCCCGGTCCCATGTAACAACACCACTGGTTACATTGCCCCGGTCCCATGTAACAACACCACTGGTTACATTGCCCCGGTCCCATGTAACAACACCACTGGTTACATTGCCCCGGTCCATGTAACAACACCACTGGTTACATTGCCCGGTCCCATGTAACAACACCACTGGTTACATTGCCCCGGTCCCATGTAACAACACCACTGTTACATTGCCCCGTCCCATGTAACAACACCACTGGTTACATTGCCCCGGTCCCATGTAACAACACCACTGGTTACATTGCCCCGGTCCCATGTAACAACACCACTGGTTACATTGCCCCGGTCCCATGTAACAACACCACTGGTTACATTGCCCCGGTCCCATGTAACAACACACTGGTTACATTGCCCCGGTCCCATGTAATAACATCACTGGTTACATTGCCCCGGTCCCATGTAACAACACCACTGGTTACATTGCCCCGGTCCCATGTAACATCACTGGTTACATTGCCCCGGTCCCATGTAACAACACCACTGGTTACATTGCCCCGGTCCCATGTAACAACACCACTGGTTACATTGCCCCGGTCCCATGTAACAACACCACTGGTTACATTGCCCCGGTCCCATGTAACATCACTGGTTACATTGCCCCGGTCCCATGTAACAACACCACTGGTTACATTGCCCCGGTCCCATGTAACAACACCACTGGTTACATTGCCCCGGTCCCATGTAACAACACCACTGGTTACATTGCCCCGGTCCCATGTAACAACACCAATGGTTACATTGCCCCCGGTCCCATGTAACAACACCACTGGTTACATTGCCCGGGTCCTCATTAACAACTCCACTGTTACATTGCCCCGGTCCCATGTAACAACCACCACTGGTTACATTGCCCGGTCCCATGTAACAACATCACTGGTTACATTGCCCCGGTCCCATGTAACAACACCACTGGTTACATTGCCCCGGTCCCATGTAACAACATCACTGGTTACATTGCCCCGGTCCCATGTAACAACATCAATGGTTACATTGCCCCGGTCCCATGTAACAACATCACTGGTTACATTGCCCCGGTCCCATGTAACAACACCACTGGTTACATTGCCCCGGTCCCATGTAACAGTTACATTGCCCCGGTCCCATGTAACAACACCACTGGTTACATTGCCCCGGTCCCATATAACAACACCACTGGTTATATTGCCCCGGTCCCGTGTAACAACATCACTGGTTACATTGCCCCAGTCCCATGTAACAACACCACTGGTTACATTGCCCCGGTCCCATGTAACAACACCACTGGTTACATTGCCCCGGTTTCATGTAACAACACCACTGGTTACATTGCCCCGGTCCCATGTAACAACACCACTGGTTACATTGCCCCGGTCCCATGTAACAACATCACTGGTTACATTGCCCCGGTCCCATGTAACAACACCACTGGTTACATTGCCCCAGTCCCATATAACAACACCACTGGTAACATTGCCCCTGTCCCATGTAACAACACCACTGGTTACATTGCCCCGGTCCCATTTAACAACACCACTGGTTACATTGCCCCTGTCCCATGTAACAACACCACTGGTTACATTGCCCCGGTCCCATGTAACAACACCACTAGTTACATTGCCCCGGTCCCATGTAACAACACCACTGGTTACATTGCCCCGGTCCCATGTAACAACACCACTGGTTACATTGCCCCGGTCCCATGTAACAACACCACTGGTTACATTGCCCCGGTCCCATGTAACAACACCACTGGTTACATTGCCCCGGTCCCATGTAACAACATCACTGGTTACATTGCCCCGGTCCCATGTAACAACACCACTGGTTACATTGCCCCGGTCCCATGTAACAACATCACTGGTTACATTGCCCCGGTCCCATGTAACAACACCACTGGTTACATTGCCCCGGTTTCATGTAACAACACCACTGGTTACATTGCCCCGGTCCCATGTAACAACACCACTGGTTACATTGCCCCGGTCCCATGTAACAACACCACTGGTTACATTGCCCCGGTCCCATGTAACAACACCACTGGTTACATTGCCCCGGTCCCATGTAACGCCGTTGATGTATACCGTCAGTTTTGTGTCCGTAATCCAATTCAATACACAACCCTGGGTGATGCCGTGTGATGCTAGTTTTCTAAGCAGAAGTTCATGAGGTACTCTGTCAAAGCCTTACTTAAGTGTAAGTATACAAAAGCCTTACTTAAGTGTAAGTATACAAAAGCCTTACTTAAGTGTAAGTATACAATATCATAATTCTTACCTGATCAACAGTTTCAAATACTTTATTAAAGAAGGAGAGAAGGTTACTAAGAGATGACTTCCCTTATGTAAACCCATGTTGAGAATCCCTAATATGATTCTCCAAGTGTTCCCGTATTTTGTCCGTTAGAATTGATTCCAGAAATTTCCCCACAATAGATGTCAAGTTGATAGTATGGTAATGAGAGGCAATGAATCTATCCTCTTTCTTAAAAATGTGAAGGACATTTGCTGTCCTCCATTGCTTAGGAAGTACGCCTGATTCCAGGGAAGGTTTCCATATATTTAAGAGCGGAACTCTTACTTCCTCCTTACATTCTGCCAAGATCCAGCCATCCTAACCCTCTGACCCAACACTCTTGTTTACTTTTCATCGTTCTAGTTGTTTCAAAATATCAAATTTATTTATTTTCATATCGCTTACCTGCACACTAATTTGTGTTGGCTGATCAGTAAACTGTTTCACCCCGTTTTACCTTGTTGTACAAGACCTTCTTCTGCCCTATTATAAGGTGATTTATTCGATTATCTAACCATTTTGGGTCATTAGTCTTGGTCCTATATCGTCTATATGGAATATTGAAATCTTGTCCCTTTTTCATAGTTAATGGTCACCGTGCCTCACCTCACACCACTGCTATGCTGGTGTGAGTGACCTGACCTCCACAGCTTGGTCCGTCTGACCTGACCTGCACAGCTTGGTCCGTCTGACCTGACCTGCACAGCTTGGTCCGTCTGACCTGACCCAAATGTGGTTTTCAACATCACATTTACTAACTGCAAATTTGGCTTGAACCTGAGCTTTGTCATGCTGGCTCACCAAGGTTGATGTGAGAAGGAAATAAATAGTAATTTGCTGTGAATCCCTTGATGTATATTGTGTGAGTAGTTGTGTCAGACTGGCGTGAGGGACCAGCGGGTCTCAGTGTGCTAAAGATAATTACTGAAGATCAAGAATGAGAAGTAATGAAACTGTTTGTGGCAGTCATGTGCACCAGCTCAAGAGCGATCAGTATGGCAGACACTTCAGTTTGTAGGGTAAATACCCAGGTGTATTATCTAACATTTGTATTTAATCTATTACAATGAACACAGTGGCAGCACCACTGTCTTCCCTCCCAGTGGCAGAGACGCGAGAGTCGTCAGTATACATGATGCAGTGGGCTATGTTATCACAGTGGCAGTATACATGATGATGCAGTGGGCTATGTTATCACAGTGGCAGTATACATGATGATGCAGTGGGCTATGTTATCACAGTGGCAGTATACATGATGATGCAGTGGGCTATGTTATCACAGTGGCAGTATACATGATGATGCAGTGGGCTATGTTATCACAGTGGCAGTATACATGATGATGCAGTGGGCTATGTTATCACAGTGGCAGTATACATGATGATGCAGTGGGCTATGTTATCACAGTGGCAGTATACATGATGATGCAGTGGGCTATGTTATCACAGTGGCAGTATACATGATGATGCAGTGGGCTATGTTATCACAGTGGCAGTATACATGATGCAGTGGGCTGTGTTATCACAGTGGCAGTATACATGATGATGCAGTGGGCTATGTTATCACAGTGGCAGTATACATGATGATGCAGTGGGCTATGTTATCACAGTGGCAGTATACATGATGATGCAGTGGGCTATGTTATCACAGTGGCAGTATACATGATGATGCAGTGGGCTATGTTATCACAGTGGCAGTATACATGATGATGCAGTGGGCTATGTTATCACAGTGGCAGTATACATGATGCAGTGGGCTATGTTATCGTCAGTCTGTGGGCACGTGGCAGTATACATGATGCAGTGGGCTATGTTATCGCCAGTCTGGAGTTCCTGTGTATGTTCAAGAACACTGGTCATAGCCAAGTGTTGAAGGTGAACATTATAAGTAAATCGTGTCATGCTTGGTTGTAGTGACGTCAGAGGGAGTTATGTGTCAGGGAGAATCATGCTAGGTTGTAGTGACGTCAGAGGGAGTTATGTGCCAGGGAGAATCATGCTAGGTTGTAGTGACGTCAGAGGGAGTTATGTGTCAGGGAGAATCATGCTTGGTTGTAGTGACGTCAGAGGGAGTTATGTGCCAGGGAGAATCATGCTAGGTTGTAGTGACGTCAGAGGGAGTTATGTGTCAGGGAGAATCATGCTAGGTTGTAGTGACGTCAGAGGGAGTTATGTGTCAGGGAGAATCATGCTAGGTTGTAGTGACGTCAGAGGGAGTTATGTGTCAGGGAGAATCATGCTTGGTTGTAGTGACGTCAGAGGGAGTTATGTGCCAGGGAGAATCATGCTTGGTTGTAGTGACGTCAGAGGGAGTTCTGTGTCAGGGAGAATCATGCTTAGTTGTAGTGACGTCAGAGGGAGTTATGTGCCAGGGAGAATCATGCTTGGTTGTAGTGACGTCAGAGGGAGTTATGTGTCAGGGAGAATCGTGCTTAGTTGTAGTGACGTCAGAGGGAGTTCTGTGTCAGGGAGAATCATGCTTGGTTGTAGTGACGTCAGAGGGAGTTATGTGTCAGGGAGAATCATGCTTGGTTGTAGTGACGTCAGAGGGAGTTATGTGTCAGGGAGAATCATGCTTAGTTGTAGTGACGTCAGAGGGAGTTCTGTGTCAGGGAGAATCATGCTTAGTTGTAGTGACGTCAGAGGGAGTTCTGTGTCAGGGAGAATCATGCTTGGTTGTAGTGACGTCAGAGGGAGTTCTGTGTCAGGGAGAATCATGCTTAGTTGTAGTGACGTCAGAGGGAGTTCTGTGTCAGGGAGAATCATGCTTGGTTGCCAGATGAAGTGCTCAACATGCAGGAAAAACTTGCTCTTCCCAGCATTGTATCACATTGTGTCTCATGTAATGTATTCCCTCACAGCCGACACGTTCCCTCACAGCCGACACGTTCCCTCACAGCCGACACGTTCCCTCACAGCCGACACGTTCCTTCACAGCCGACACGTTCCCTCACGGCCGACACGTTCCCTCACAGCCGACACGTTCCCTCACAGACGACACGTTCCCTCACAGCCGACACGTTCCCTCACAGACGACACGTTCCCTCACAGCCGACACGTTCCCTCACAGCCGACACGTTCCCTCACAGCCGACACGTTCCTTCACAGCCGACACGTTCCCTCACAGACGACACGTTCCCTCACAGCCGACACGTTCCCTCACAGCCGACACGTTCCCTCACAGCCGACACGTTCCCTCACAGCCGACACGTTCCTTCACAGCCGACACGTTCCCTCACAGCCGACACGTTCCCTCACAGCCGACACGTTCCCTCACAGCCGACACGTTCCCTCACAGCCGACACGTTCCCTCACAGACGACACGTTCCCTCACAGCCGACACGTTCCCTCACAGCCGACACGTTCCCTCACAGACGACACGTTCCTTCACAGCCGACACGTTCCCTCACAGACGACACGTTCCCTCACAGCCGACACGTTCCCTCACAGCCGACACGTTCCTTCACAGCCGACACGTTCCCTCACAGACGACACGTTCCCTCACAGACGACACGTTCCCTCACAGACGACACGTTCCCTCACAGCCGACACGTTCCCTCACAGACGACACGTTCCCTCACAGACGACACGTTCCCTCACAGACGACACGTTCCCTCACAGCCGACACGTTCCCTCACAGACGACACGTTCCCTCACAGCCGACACGTTCCCTCACAGACGACACGTTCCCTCACAGCCGACACGTTCCCTCGCTGCCCAGTGATCTCTGTTATGAATCTTGTTTGTTAATCAACACAGTTAGTGTCAGGTCTTCACCAGCATCTGTGTTCCTACATTCATGTGTACAACACTGGACTAATGGCTTACAAGTGGCTCCAGATGAATACAGGCTTCAAGTAATATAGTTTGTGTATCCGTTGAGACTAATGATAATGTTAGATAAGCTCTCTCTCTCTCTCTCTCTCTCTCTCTCTCTCTCTCTCTCTCTCTCTCTCTCTCTCTCTCTCTCTCTCTCTCTCTCTCTCTCTCTCTCTCTCTCTCTCTCTCTCTCTCCATTGCTTAAAGACGTTAGCAGGCGTCAACATGTAACAACACAAGAAATACAAAAGTATGAGTATGATATTTATACTCGAGTATGCTTCAGTATGATATGTATACTCGAGTATGCTTCAGTATGATTAATAGATATACTTTGATACAATTCAAATGTTCTTTATACTAATGTATCTTGTTAATATCTTTATACTAATGTATCTTGTTAATATCTTTATACTAATGTATCTTGTTAATATCTTTATACTAATGTATCTTGTTAATATCTTTATACTAATGTATCTTGTTAATATCTTTATACTAATGTATCTTGTTAATATCTTTATACTAATGTATCTTGTTAATATCTTCATACTAATGTATCTTGTTAATATCTTTATACTAATGTATCTTGTTAATATCTTCCTACTAATGTATCTTGTTAATATCTTTATACTAATGTATCTTGTTAATATCTTTATACTAATGTATCTTGTTAATATCTTCATACTAATGTATCTTGTTAATATCTTTATACTAATGTATCTTGTTAATATCTTTATACTAATGTATCTTGTTAATATCTTTATACTAATGTATCTTGTTAATATCTTCATACTAATGTATTTTGTTAATATCTTTATACTAATGTATCTTGTTAATATCTTCATACTAATGTATTTTGTTAATATCTTTATACTAATGTATCTTGTTAATATCTTTATACTAATGTATCTTGTTAATATCTTCATACTAATGTATTTTGTTAATATCTTTATACTAATGTATCTTGTTAATATCTTCATACTAATGTATTTTGTTAATATCTTTATACTAATGTATCTTGTTAATATCTTCATACTAATGTATTTTGTTAATATCTTTATACTAATGTATCTTGTTAATATCTTCATACTAATGTATTTTGTTAATATCTTTATACTAATGTATCTTGTTAATATCTTCATACTAATGTATTTTGTTAATATCTTTATACTAATGTATCTTGTTAATATCTTCATACTAATGTATCTTGTTAATATCTTTATACTAATGTATCTTGTTAATATCTTCATACTAATGTATCTTGTTAATATCTTCATACTAATGTATTTTGTTAATATCTTTATACTAATGTATCTTGTTAATATCTTCATACTAATGTATTTTGTTAATATCTTTATACTAATGTATCTTGTTAATATCTTCATACTAATGTATTTTGTTAATATCTTTATACTAATGTATCTTGTTAATATCTTCATACTAATGTATTTTGTTAATATCTTTATACTAATGTATCTTGTTAATATCTTTATACTAATGTATTTTGTTAATATCTTTATACTAATGTATCTTGTTAATATCTTCATACTAATGTATTTTGTTAATATCTTTATACTAATGTATCTTGTTAATATCTTCATACTAATGTATTTTGTTAATATCTTTATACTAATGTATCTTGTTAATATCTTCATACTAATGTATTTTGTTAATATATTTATACTAATGTATTTTGTTAATATCTTTATACTAATGTATCTTGTTAATATCTTTATACTAATGTATCTTGTTAATATCTTTATACTAATGTATCTTGTTAATATCTTTATACTAATGTATCTTGTTAATATCTTCATACTAATCTATTTTGTTAATATATTGATACTAATGTATTTTGTTAATATCTTTATACTAATGTATTTTGTTAATATCTTTATACTAATGTATCTTGTTAATATCTTTATACTAATGTATCTTGTTAATATCTTTATACTAATGTATTTTATTAATATCTTTATACTAATGTATCTTGTTAATATCTTTATACTAATGTATTTTGTTAATATCTTTATACTAATGTATCTTGTTAATATCTTTATACTAATGTATCTTGTTAATATCTTTATACTAATGTATCTTGTTAATATCTTTATACTAATGTATCTTGTTAATATCTTCATACTAATGTATTTTGTTAATATATTTATACTAATGTATTTTGTTAATATCTTTATACTAATGTATTTTGTTAATATCTTTATACTAATGTATCTTGTTAATATCTTTATACTAATGTATCTTGTTAATATATTTATACTAATGTATTTTGTTAATATCTTTATACTAATGTATTTTGTTAATATCTTTATACTAATGTATCTTGTTAATATCTTTATACTAATGTATCTTGTTAATATCTTTATACTAATGTATTTTGTTAATATCTTTATACTAATGTATCTTGTTAATATCTTTATACTAATGTATTTTGTTAATATCTTTATACTAATGTATCTTGTTAATATCTTTATACTAATGTATCTTGTTAATATCTTTATACTAATGTATCTTGTTAATATCTTTATACTAATGTATTTTGTTAATATCTTTATACTAATGTATCTTGTTAATATCTTTATACTAATGTATCTTGTTAATATCTTTATACTAATGTATCTTGTTAATATCTTTATACTAATGTATCTTGTTAATATCTTTATACTAATGTATCTTGTTAATATCTTTATACTAATGTATCTTGTTAATATCTTTATACTAATGTATCTTGTTAATATATTTATACTAATGTATCTTGTTAATATCTTTATACTAATGTATCTTGTTAATATATTTATACTAATGTATCTTGTTAATATCTTTATACTAATGTATCTTGTTAATATCTTTATACTAATGTATCTTGTTAATATCTTTATACTAATGTATCTTGTTAATATCTTTATACTAATGTATCTTGTTAATATCTTTATACTAATGTATCTTGTTAATATCTTTATACTAATGTATCTTGTTAATATCTTTATACTAATGTATCTTGTTAATATCTTTATACTAATGTACTAATGTATCTTGTCAATATCTTTATACTAATGTATCTTGTTAATATCTTTATACTAATGTATCTTGTTAATATCTTTATACTAATGTATCTTGTTAATATCTTTATACTAATGTATCTTGTTAATATCTTTATACTAATGTATCTTGTTAATATCTTTATACTAATGTATCTTGTTAATATCTTTATACTAATGTATCTTGTTAATATCTTTATACTAATGTATCTTGTTAATATCTTTATACTAATGTATCTTGTTAATATCTTTATACTAATGTATCTTGTTAATATCTTTATACTAATGTATCTTGTTAATATCTTTATACTAATGTATCTTGTTAATATCTTGCGCAGGCTTCTCACTGTCTTCTTTACAGGGACATGAATGGATTCCGGTGGTGGGAGGAGGTGCAGCAGATAGCCCACTCTTCCATGCCTTGCTGCCCCTGGACAGTGGCCTTGCCTCTCCCCCCGCACCACTCTACCTCCTCCTTCATTAAACAACAAAAATAAATTTCAAATATTCCATGCGAGGCTCCACTTCTGATATTCATCTTAATATTCAGATGTTTTTTGTAACATTCTTAAGTTTCTTACATGAATTAAATTATCGAAATAAGAACAATTTTTCTGTACCCAAGACTAAAACACAAACTTGGAAAATCTGTGAGATGAGGTGGAAGGTATGATGACTGGTGATGATCACATTGTAAGAGACATAACAGGGAATATTTCAACGAAGTAAAATGATAGTTTACTGTAAGTCAAGACCAAACATGATAATTAAAGAGCCCAACACAGGACCTGGACAACTTATAAAACATAATGTCATCTCTACTGTACGGGGAGGGAGTAGTACACTCGTGGGACACCATCACTTGAACATTCTTTACCATCATACATACAGTCTCCACTAGCCATGTCCTCAGGCACTTACTGCTTAAAGATAGTGGTTCTTTAAGGCCAGCGGTTAAATGAGGTCAGTGACTGTGAGGCGTTACGTCCTGCCTTCAGCCCTTACACATTAAAGGGTGTATAATCAACACATAGGCCCATTAAAACAGATGACTCTCTTTTAACAGCTTCTGTTAACAGAGAGATTTGGACTAGACACACATTCCCTTACATTCTGGCTTATATCTGACACCTGACGGCTGTAATTGTACCTACTCTTTCCCTCCTTCTGAAGTTGGTCAAATGCTATACACAGATAAAAATCCATAAAAATATATTCATAATAGGAAAATAAAAAATGGCTCTCACAATATAAATAATACCATTTATTCTTGATACATAGATCTCTCTATATATTACTTTACTTAACATCACTCTGGCAAGTTCACTGGCCTCAGTTATATAACATAAGGGTTTGAAATGATTGAGATGTGTATAGATTACATTATACATTTACCAACAGCTTTGTATCACATCTTCCTCTTATGGCCATTCATTCCTAAGAGAGAGAGAGTTGACCTTGATCTTCCTCCAGTTTCTATACAATTTCTCAAAGACAATTGAATAAGATATAATGGGTAACTATAACATTTAGGGGTAACTAGAGGAGATAACTGTAACATCCCCCTCTCAAAAGAGGCTAGGATTCAGCCACTAGTTGACTCATGACTAACTGGTATACGACACAATACATCAGCTATAACATTATCCTTTCCTCTTATATGTTTAATAATCAAATTATAATCTTGTAACAAAAGACTCCACCTTGTTAAACGTTGGTTGACATTTTTCATCTTATGCAAAAATACAAGAGGATTGTGATCCGTAGACACTTGGATCGGCTTTAACTACTCTGAAACATGCATCAAAATGATTCAAACTTAAAGTCAACGCTAATGTTTCCTTACTAATAGTACTGTAGTTTTTCTGATGGGACGGAAACTTCTTTGAAAAATAACAAATTAGGAAATCAATATCATCTTTCTCCTGCATTAAGACTCCATCAACTCCAAAATCACTTGCATATATATACAATTCAAATGGTCTATCATAACTTGGAGTAGAAACTATGGATGCACATACAAGTATCTGTTCCAATTTCTTAAAGGCCTCATCACATTGATCACCATACAAATATGACCTTCTTTGACAATAAGTTGGTTGATGGTAAAGCAATGACTGAAAATTCATACAAAACCTACGATAATATCCAGCCATACCCAGAAATCTCAATCATTCTTTCTTATTTGTAGGTGTTGGAAATTTTACAATACTTTCTTTCTTAACAGTAATTGGTTAACACATCCCTGACAACAACATAATCTAGATATTCTTCAGTTGCTCTGCTAATTCATTTACTCTTTACAAGATTTACCGTCAAATTTGCTTTATCCAACTTATAAAACACTTCCCTCACTAAATACAAATGTTCTTCCCAAGTTTTTGAATACAATGCTATATCAACTATGTATAGAGAACCATCTTTAACATCACACAATCCTTGATTTACTAATACAATGCTATATCAACTATGTATAGAGAACCATCTTTAACATCACACAATCCTTGATTTACTAATACAATGCTATATCAACTATGTATACAGAACCATCTTTAACATCACACAATCCTTGATTTACTAATACAATGCTATATCAACTATGTATACAGAACCATCTTTAACATCACACAATCCTTGATTTACTAATACAATGCTATATCAACTATGTATACAGAACCATCTTTAACATCACACAATCCTTGATTTACTGATCTTTGGAAAGTACTACCACCATTTCTCATACCAAAGAGCATCAGTTTATACTGATACAAACCATCCATAGATACAAATGCAGGATTTCCTATGCTCTTTCAGTCAAAGGTACTTCCTAATACCCTTTCAATAAGTCGAACTTGGTTACAAATTTAGCATCTCTTATCTGATCAATACAAACATCTACTCTGGGAATAGCATACGAGTCAGCTTTGGTTATTTACCTTTCTGAAATCAGTACAAGTGGTGAAGCTTTTTAGTCAATTATGCCACACAAAACTAACTCTTGCAGACTTCAACGCTCATCATCATCAGTTTTGTTAAGTAAGAAGTATATTCATAGGCATTACGCAATATATGTCAGGTTTTGTGATATTCACTTGTGTGTGAAATAATGTGCCACATATCAAAAATTTGTGTGTACATTCCCAGTGAAAGCAGCCACGGCTTAGTGTTGTTGTTGATCTTATTAGATAACATAAAGATTGTACATGTGCTTAAATGCTGTAAAGTTATCCAGTTTTTATTTCATTGTGTGGAATTAAAAGTCCTCGTAATCAAGATAACAGATTCTGAGTACTGTACTACAGTTACACATAGTGTTTTTTCCTGCTAATGGAAACAAATGGTAAATCATATCATGAATTCTAATCTGGCTCTTGTGAACGATGGTCGTGGAACTCGTGTAGATGATGGGACAGGAAACATCTCAGCCATCGACCTATCTTGGTCATCCCCAGATATACTAAATAACATCACCTGGGTACTTATGACGACTTCTTGGCAAGTGACCACTTCCTCATCTGTCTTTCTTATACATGTGACAACTGTACCAGACCGTCTCCGATTAGATTGCCTTATAAGAAAGCAGACTGGGGGTCATTCTCAAGACAAGCTGTCCTAGACATATCCGGAGATGACCCTGGCCCAAAGGTCAATAATGTAACCAATACCATCCTCAGGGCTGCTGAGGCCTCTGTTCCTAAGATCACTACAACATCCACAAAGCACAGAGTTCCTTGGTGGACACCAGGTTGCCGAAATGTGAGCGCAATAGGAGATATAGGACTGTCGACAAAGAGCTTCAGATAACAACTTCATTACATATCAACAAGCGAGAGCTCAGGCAAGAAGAGCAATACGACAAGCCAAAAGAGACGCCTGGCGTGGCTGCTATGTTTCAACTGTTTATAAAGACACACCCAGCAGTCAGGTCTGGTCCACAATATAGAAAATGACCAGAAAATATGAACAATCTTCCTTCCCCCAACTTACCACGCAAGACGGCACCATAGACGACACAGTTGACATAGCCATCGCTATCGCCAGCAGATTCTCAGACATAAGTAGCTCGACCAATGACGATCGACGGTTTGTACCTCACAAACGTCAGGCCGAGCAAACAGTGACTGACTTTGTCACAGAAGATGACACTATGCCATACAATAATGCATTTACTCTTAAACAATTACTTCTTGTCCTGAAATCCTGCAACTGTACCAGCCCAGGACCCAGCGGGATAACCTACAAGATGATTCATCATCTAAGTCAGGCCAACCTGACTACTCTGTTAACATTGTACAATGATGAGATTTGGACGTCTCGAACGTTTCCAAACTCCTGGCACTTTGCGCACGTCATCCCCATCACAAAAGGTTCTGGACGCATCGACGAGCTGCATTTGTAAGGTCATGGAGAGAATGGTTAATAAAAGACTTCTTTGTTTATTAGAATCGCAAAACTTGTTAAATGATCAACAGTGTGCATTCCATAAACACAGAAGCGCAATGGATCATTTCATGAATTTAGAACATAACATTTTAGATGCTTTTATAAAGAAAGATTTTCTAACTGCAGTTTTTTTAGATTTGGAAAAAGCCTTTGACATGACATGGCGAAACGGAATTTTAAGCAAACTTTATGCTATTGGTTTAAGAGGTTCTTTACCTGTTTTTATAAAAAAAAAAATCTTACATGACAGAACATTCGCTGTCAAGTTTACTGCATCAAACTTAATCTCGGATATATTTGTCCAAGAAAACGGGGTGTCGCAAGGCAGCGTTTTGAGCCCATTATTTAACATCATGATTAATGATATTTTGTCTCCAGCTTCCGTCCCTCGAAACCTTAAATATTCACTTGATGCTGATGATTGTGCACTACGGCACATCCTCGCCTAATGCACACTTGACGGCTGAACGGGTTCAAGTTACACTTGAATCCGTTCAACGTTGAGCGATGTAGTGGGAATTCAAGTCTTCACCAGCTAAAAGTGTCGCGGTTGTTTATATCCGCAAAAATAAAGTCCCGAATTTGCAGCTAAAATTAGAGAACAACCCGATTGCCTTTTGTAATAATGTAAGATTCCTTGGCTTACATTTTGACCAAAGTTTGATTTGGAAAAAACACATAGATTATTTGCTTACAAATAGTAATAAACGGTTAGATATTCTTAAGTATCTCTCGGGTTCATTTTGGGAAGCCGACTGGAAATCTTTATTAATGTTGTACAAGGTCATTATTAATGTTGTACATAGTCATTATTAATGTTGTACAAGGTCATTATTAATGTTGTACAAGGTCATTATCAATGTTGTACAAGGTCATTATTAATGTTGTACAAGGTCATTATTAATGTTGTACAAGGTCATTATTAATGTTGTACAAGGTCATTATCCATGTTGTACAAGGTCATTATTAATGTTGTACAAGGTCATTATTAATGTTGTACATAGTCATTATTAATGTTGTACAAGGTCATTATTAATGTTGTACAAGGTCATTATCAATGTTGTACAAGGTCATTATTAATGTTGTACAAGGTCATTATTAATGTTGTACAAGGTCATTATTAATGTTGTACAAGGTCATTATTAATGTTGTTCAAGGTCATTATTAATGTTGTACAAGGTCATTATTAATGTTGTACAAGGTCATTATTAATGTTGTACAAGGTCATTATTAATGTTGTACAAGGTCATTATCAATGTTGTACAAGGTCATTATCAATGTTGTACAAGGTCATTATCCATGTTGTACAAGGTCATTATTAATGTTGTACAAGGTCATTATTAATGTTGTACAAGGTCATTATTAATGTTGTACAAGGTCATTATTAATGTTGTACAAGGTCATTATTAATGTTGTACAAGGTCATTATCAATGTTGTACAAGGTCATTATTAATGTTGTACAAGGTCATTATTAATGTTGTACAAGGTCATTATTAGTGTTGTACAAGGTCATTATTAATGTTGTACAAGGTCATTATTAATGTTGTACAAGGTCATTATCAATGTTGTACAAGGTCATTATCAATGTTGTACAAGGTCATTATCCATGTTGTACAAGGTCATTATTAATGTTGTACAAGGTCATTATTAATGTTGTACAAGGTCATTATTAATGTTGTGCAAGGTCATTATTAATGTTGTACAAGGTCATTATTAATGTTGTACAAGGTCATTATTAATGTTGTACAAGGTCATTATCAATGTTGTACAAGGTTATTATTAATGTTGTACAAGGTCATTATTAATGTTGTACAAGGTCATTATTAATGTTGTACAAGGTCATTATCAATGTTGTACAAGGTTATTATTAATGTTGTACAAGGTCATTATTAATGTTGTACAAGGTCATTATTAATGTTGTACAAGGTCATTATTAATGTTGTACAAGGTCATTATCAATGTTGTACAAGGTCATTATTAATGTTGTACAAGGTCATTATTAATGTTGTACAAGGTCATTATTAATGTTGTACAAGGTCATTATCCATGTTGTACAAGGTCATTATTAATGTTGTACAAGGTTATTATTAATGTTGTACAAGGTCATTATTAATGTTGTACAAGGTCATTATTAATGTTGTACAAGGTCATTATCCATGTTGTACAAGGTCATTATTAATGTTGTACAAGGTCATTATTAATGTTGTACAAGGTCATTATTAATGTTGTACAAGGTCATTATTAATGTTGTACAAGGTCATTATCCATGTTGTACAAGGTCATTATTAATGTTGTACAAGGTTATTATTAATGTTGTACAAGGTCATTATCCATGTTGTACAAGGTCATTATTAATGTTGTACAAGGTCATTATTAATGTTGTACAAGGTCATTATTAATGTTGTACAAGGTCATTATTAATGTTGTACAAGGTCATTATTAATGTTGTACAAGGTTATTATTAATGTTGTACAAGGTCATTATTAATGTTGTACAAGGTCATTATTAATGTTGTACAAGGTCATTATTAATGTTGTACAAGGTCATTATTAATGTTGTACAAGGTCATTATTAATGTTGTACAAGGTCATTATCAATGTTGTACAAGGTCATTATTAATGTTGTACAAGGTCATTATTAATGTTGTACAAGGTCATTATTAATGTTGTACAAGGTCATTATTAATGTTGTACAAGGTCATTATTAATGTTGTACAAGGTTATTATTAATGTTGTACAAGGTCATTATTAATGTTGTACAAGGTCATTATCCATGTTGTACAAGGTTATTATTAATGTTGTACAAGGTCATTATTAATGTTGTACAAGGTCATTATTAATGTTGTACAAGGTCATTATTAATGTTGTACAAGGTCATTATCCATGTTGTACAAGGTCATTATTAATGTTGTACAAGGTCATTATTAATGTTGTACAAGGTCATTACTAGAAGTAAACTAGACTATGGCTGTCAGGTGTATGCTTCAGTGAGCGACTGTACCCTGAGAAGGTTGGATGTGCTACAGAATAAATGTCTACGAATGTGTCTTGTAGCTCTGTCATGTACCAGGGTTCCACGATTGCAAGTTGAGGCGAATGTACCTCCTCTTCGGCTGCGTCGAGATGAATGAACGTTAAATGTGACATTGTGATGGCCAGGAGAAGACACACTACTGCCTGGCACAACAATATGAACAGTTCGTGGTGAGAGGCGTCAGGCCCCTGACCCTCAGTATACACTTCCTCAGTGAGAATTCTGGTCTGAAAGTGCAAGAAGTGGACACGGTGGTCAGAAATAAACTACCTCCCTGGGAACAGCCAAAAATAAAAACTAAGGCCAACTGGCTCCCTGTGGCGAAAAGGAAGGCGCCGAAGAGTGAGGTACACCAGAGATTCCGTCATGTCATCATGCATCATTTATCATATGTCCACTTCTACACAGATGACTCCAAGACAGATGAGTGTGTGGATGCAAGTGTATGGTCGATTGAGTATTGTTTTCGGTACAGGCTACCGAACCATACAACTGTTTTCTGCGCGGAATTATTTGCTATTGACAAGGCCATATATTATATAATTTATTCAATTCATATCAAATCAGTCATTTTTCCATATTCATTGTCACCTCTTAAAGCTATAGACTCGGGTTATACCGAGTCAAATGAAATTCAGGGCAGCATCATTTATAAACTAAATTCATGTAATAAAGATATCATCTTGGTCTGGGAGGCTGGCTGGCGGGTCATTGTAACATTTACGGCAACAATGAACAGGCAGATAGATTGGCTAAGTCGACCTCAGAACTCGAGGAGGTCGCTCCGATCCCTCGGGAGCTGGGCTCCTGCTTTTCCTTTGGAAAGGATTCAATGTTTCTTCTGTGGCAAAGTCAGTGGACCAACCTGACTAAACCAAGGAAATATAAACCACAAGTAGCGGACTGGACGACCTGGTGGCACAGGAAGACTAGGAGAAAGTAAGTCGTTCTGGCCCGTCTACGTCTCAACTGTACCTACAGTACCCACCTACAACCATATGTAAACCGAAGCTTCCCAACAAGATGAGAAACTGGCCTATCCAGTCTGACAATAGACCACCTCCTCACACAGTGCGCGAAATATCATGAACACAGGAAGAGGCTGATAGAATATTTCAAGAACAAGAAAACCAACTTGACCATCAACAATCCACTTGGTGATGATAACATGATCAACCAAATGTTTATCTTTCCCAAGGAAACGGAAATAATCAAGATGATACAAGGTGGTTCGTTGGTTCGACCCTGTGCCGCAGCTGGCTTCGGGGTGTGGCTGCTTTCGTTCTGGGCTGGTTGTGTGGTGGGAGAAGCAATTTGATCATTATGCTGCTGGCCAGGATCGGTGGTGGTTGTGTGGTGGGAGAAGCAATTTGATCATTATGCTGCTGGCCAGGATCGGTGGTGGTTGTGTGGTGGGAGAAGCAATTTGATCATTATGCTGCTGGCCAGGATCGGGGGTGGTTCGGCCTAGGGTTGGTTCCGTTATGGTGTCCAGCTGACGAGTTGCCGAAGCCATTATGTTATATTTTATATATATGTTCTGTGTTATGGTGAAGGACTATCTCTAATCTATCCTTTCACTTTCGCAGTTCTTCTGGCAGCTGCACCAGTGGATGTTGTGCCGACTGGGTGATGTTTGCTCTCACGTCCACACAATAACCACTTACCAACTTTTCTTCCAATTCTTTTTTTTCCCCAATAGAACTAGGCTGTACTTAATGGTTTTGATGTTTTCATTATGTAGGGACTTTACAGTCAAAAATCAAACAGGGTTGCAGGCCTAATGACCATACTTATAGGTCACTGGCCGTTAAATCCAACAAACAACAATATATTGACCTCAAATACATAAGTGTTAAGATGACTGGGATGTGTACAGATTACATTATACATTTACCAACAGCTTTGTATCACATCTTCCTCTTATGGCCATTCCTGAAAGAGAGGCTTAACCTTGGCCTTCCTCCAGTTTCTATACAATTTCGCAAAGAAGACTGAATAAGATATAAATAGGAGAGATAACCGTAACAGAGCGGGCAAAAATTGTAGAAAGTGAAGTGTTTTAGATATCTGGGAGTGGATTTAACAGAGGATAGAACCATGGAAGCGGAAGAGTGTCAGAGTGTGAGGGAAGAACGAAGGTTTTGGGAGCGTTGAAAAATGTGTGGAAGACGAGAACGTTATCTCAGAGACCAAAAATGGGTATGTTTGAAGGAATAGTGGTTCCGACAATGTTATATGGTTGTGAGGTGTGGGCTTTAGATAGATAGGGTTGTGCGGAGGAGGGAGGATGTGTTGGCAATGAGATGTTTCAGGATAATATGTGGTGTGAGGTGGTTTGATCGAGTAAGTTATGAAAGGGAAAGAGAGATGTGTGGTAATAAAAACAGTGTGGTTGGAAGAGCAGAAAATGGTGTTTTGAAATGGTTTGGACACATGAAGAGAATGAGTGAGGAAAGATTGACAAAGAGGATATATATATCAGAGGTAGAGGGAACAAAGAGAAGTGCGAGACCAAACTGGAGGCGGAAGGATGTAGAGAAAAATATTTTGAGCGATCGGGGCCTGAACATGCAGGAGGGTGAAAGGCGTGCAAGGAATAGAGTGAATTGGAACGATGTGGTATACCGGTGTCGAAGTGCTGTCAATAAACTGAACCAAGGCATGTGAAACGTCTGGGGCAATTATGGAAAGGTCTGAGGGGCCTAGATGTGGACAGGGAGCTGTGGTTTCGGTGCATGATACATGACAGCTAAATACTGAGTTTGAACGAATGTGGCCTTTGTTGTCTTTTCCTAGCGTTACCTCGCGCGTTTTTGGGAGGGGGGGCTGTATTTCATGTGTGGCGGGGTGGCGATGAGAATGGATAAAGGCAGCAAGTATGCATATGTATATATATATATATATATATATATATATATATATATATATATATATATATATATATATATATATATATATATATATATATATATATATATATATATATATCCTTCTTCCTTCTTTTGGAAAATTAAAAAAAAAAAGAGAGGGGAGGGTTTCCAGCCACCCGCTCCCTCCCCTTTTCGTCGCCTTCTACGACAAGCAGGGAATACGTGGGAAGTATTCTTTCTCCCCTATATATATATATATATGAGAGTTGGGGTGAGAGAGTATCATTAAATTCTAGGGAGAATAAAAAGATGTTCTGGAAGGAGGTAAATAAAGTGCGTAAGACAAGGGAGCAAATGGGAACTTCAGTGAAGGGCGCAAATGGGGAGGTGATAACAAGTAGTGGTGATGTGAGAAGGAGATGGAGTGAGTATTTTGAAGGTTTGTTGAATGTGTTTGATGATAGAGTGGCAGATATAGGGTGTTTTGGTCGAGGTGGTGTGCAAAGTGAGAGGGTTAGGGAAAATGATTTGTAAAACAGAGAAGAGGTAGTAAAAGCTTTGCGGAAGATGAAAGCCAGCATTGGTATTGCAGTGGAATTTATTAAAAAAGGGGGTGACTGTATTGTTGACTGGTTGGTAAGGTTATTTAATGTATGTATGACTCATGGTGAGGTGCCTGAGGATTGGCGGAATGCGTGCATAGTGCCATTGTACAAAGGCAAAGGGGATAAGAGAGTGCTCAAATTACAGAGGTATAAGTTTGTTGAGTATTCCTGGTAAATTATATGGGAGGGTATTGATTGAGAGGGTGAAGGCATGTACAGAGCATCAGATTGGGGAAGAGCAGTGTGGTTTCAGAAGTGGTAGAGGATGTGTGGATCAGGTGTTTGCTTTGAAGAATGTATGTGAGAAATACTTAGAAAAGCATATGGATTTGTATATAGCATTTATGGATATGGAGAAGGCATATAATAGAGTTGATAGAGATGCTCTGTGGAAGGTATTAAGAATATATGGTGTGGGAGGCAAGTTGTTAGAAGCAGTGAAAAGTTTTTATCGAGGATGTAAGGCATGTGTACGTGTAGGAAGAGAGGAAAGTGATTGGTTCTCAGTGAATGTAGGTTTGCGGCAGAGGTGTGTGATGTCTCCATGGTTGTTTAATTTGTTTATGGATGGAGTTGTTAGGGAGGTAAATGCAAGAGTTTTGGAAAGAGGGGCAAGTATGAAGTCTGTTGGGGATGAGAGAGCTTGGGAAGTGAGTCAGTTGTTGTTCGCTGATGATACAGCGCTGGTGGCTTATTCATGTGAGAAACTGCAGAAGCTGGTGACTGAGTTTGGTAAAGTGTGTGAAAGAAGAAAGTTAAGAGTAAATGTGAATAAGAGCAAGGTTATTAGGTACAGTAAGGTTGAGGGTCAAGTCAATTGGGAGGTGAGTTTGAATGGAGAAAAACTGGAGGAAGTGAAGTGTTTTAGATATCTGGGAGTGGATCTGGCAGCGGATGGAACCATGGAAGCGGAAGTGGATCATAGGGTGGGGGAGGGGGCGAAAATTCTGGGAGCCTTGAAGAATGTGTGGAAGTCGAGAACATTATCTCGGAAAGCAAAAATGGGTATGTTTGAAGGAATAGTGGTTCCAACAATGTTGTATGGTTGCGAGGCGTGGGCTATGGATAGAGTTGTGCGCAGGAGGATGGATGTGCTGGAAATGAGATGTTTGAGGACAATGTGTGGTGTGAGGTGGTTTGATCGAGTAGTAACGTAAGGGTAAGAGAGATGTGTGGAAATAAAAAGAGCGTGGTTGAGAGAGCAGAAGAGGGTGTTTTGAAATAGTTTGGGCACATGGAGAGAATGAGTGAGGAAAGATTGACCAAGAGGATATATGTGTCGGAGGTGGAGGGAACGAGGAGAAGAGGGAGACCAAATTGGAGGTGGAAAGATGGAGTGAAAATGATTTTGTGTGATCGGGGCCTGAACATGCAGGAGGGTGAAAGGAGGGCAAGGAATAAAGTGAATTGGAGCGATGTGGTATACCGGGGTTGATGTGCTGTCTGTGGATTGAATCAGGACATGTGAAGCGTCTGGGGTAAACTATGGAAAGCTGTGTATGTATGTATATTTGCGTGTGTGGACATATGTATATACATGTGTATGGGGGTGGGTTGGGCCATTTCTTTCGTCTCTTTCCTTGCGCTACCTCGCAAACGCGGGAGACAGCGACAAAGCAAAAAAAAAATAGAAATGTATATATATATATATATATATATATATATATATATATATATATATATATATATATATATATATATATATATATATATATATATGTATATATATATATATATATATATATATATATATATATATATATATATATATATATATATATATATATATATATATATATATATATATCTCAGTGAGAGGACAAGAGCAAGGGAAGGAGTAGCACTACTAATGAAACAGGAGTTGTAGGAGTATGTGATAGAGTGTAAAAAAGTAAATTCTAGATTGATATGGGTAAAACTGAAAGTTGATAGAGAGAGATGCGTGATTCTTGGTGCATATGCACCTGGGCATGAGAAGAAAGATCATGAGAGGCAAGTGTTTTGGGAGCAGCTGAATGAGTGTGTTAGTAGTTTTGATGAACAATACCGGGTTATAGTGATGGGTGATTTGAATGCAAAGGTGAGTAATGTGGCAGTTGAGGGAATAATTGGTATACATGGGGTGTTCAGTGTTGTAAATAGAAATGGTGAAGAGCTTGTGGATTTGTGTGCTGAGAAAGGACTGGTGATTGAGAATACCTGGTTTAGAAAGCGAGATATACATAAGTATACGTATGTAACCAGGAGAGATGGCCAAAGAGCGTTATTGGATTATGTGTTAATTGATAGGCGCGCGAAAGAGAGACTTTTGTATGTTATGTGCTTAGAGGTGCAGCTAGAGGGATGACTGATCATTATCTTGTGGATGCGAAGGTGAAGATTTGTAGGGGTTTTCAGAAAGGAAGAGAGAATGTTGGGGCGAAGAGAGTGGTGAGAGTAAGTGAGCTTGGGAAGGAGACTTGTGTGAGGAAGTACCAGGAGAGACTGAGTACAGAATGGAAAAAGGTGAGGACAAAGGAGGTAAGGGGAGTGGGGGAGGAATGGGATGTATCTAGGGAAGCAGTGATGGATTGCGCAAAAGATGCTTGTGGCATGAGAAGCGTGGGAGGTGGGTTGATTAGAAAGGGTAGCGAGTGGTGGGATGAAGAAGTAAGATTATTAGTGAAAGAGAAGAGAGAGGCATTTGGACGATTTTTGCAGGGAAAAAATGGAAATGAGTGGGAGATGTATAAAAGAAAGAGGCAGGAGGTCAAAAGAAAGGTGCAAGAGTTGAAAAACAGGGCAAATGAGAGTTGGGGTGAGAGAGTATCATTAAATTTTAGGGAGAATAAAAAGATGTTCTGGAAGGAGGTAAAGTGCGTAAGACAAGGGAGCAAATGGGAACTTCCGTGAAGGGGGCTAATGGGGAGGTGATAACAAGTAGTGGTGATGTGAGAAGGAGATGGAGTGAGTATTTTGAAGGTTTGCTCAATGTGTTTGATGATAGAGTGGCAGATATAGGGTGTTTTCGTCGAGGTGGTGTGCAAAGTGAGAGGGTCAGGGAAAATGATTAAGTAAACAGAGAAGAGATACTAAAAGATTTGCGGAAAATGAAAGCTGGCAAGGCAGCAGGTTTGGATGGTAATGCAGTGGAATCTATTAAAAAAAAGGTGGTGACTGTATTGTTGACTGGTTGATAAGGTTATTTAATGTATGTATGACTCATGGTGAGGTGCCTGAGGATAGACAGAATGCTTGCATAGTGCCATTGTACAAAGGCAAAGGGGATAAGAGTGAGTGCTCATTACAGAGGTATAAGTTTGCTGAGTATTCCGGGGAAATTATAGGGAAGGGTATTGATTGAGAGGGTGAAGGCATGTACAGAACATCAGATTGGGGAAGAGCAGTGTGGTATCAGAAGTGGTAGAGGATGTGTGGATCAGGTGTTTGCTTTGAAGAATGTATATGAGAAATACTTAGAAAAGCAAATGGATTTGTATGTAGCATTTATGGATCTGGAGAAGGCATGTGATAGAGTTGATAGAGATGCTCTGTGGAAGGTATTAAGAATATATGGTGTGGGAGGCAAGTTCTTAGAAGCAGTGAAAAGTTTTTATCGAGGATGTAAGGCATGTGTACGTGTAGGAAGAGAGGAAAGTGATTGGTTCTCAGTGAATGTAGGTTTGCGGCAGGGGTGTGTGATGTCTCCATGGTTGTTTAATTTGTTTATGGATGGGGTAGTTAGGGAGGTGAATGCAAGAGTTTTGGAAAGAGGGGCAAGTATGAAGTCTGTTGTGGATGAGAGAGCTTGGGAAGTAAGTCAGTTGTTGTTCGCTGATGATACACCGCTGGTGGCTGATTCACGAGAGAAACTGCAGAAGCTGGTGACTGAGTTTGGTAAAGTGTTTGAAAGAAGAAAGTTAAGAGTAAACGTAAACAAGAGCAAGGTTATTAGGCACAGTAGGGTTGAGGGTCAAGTCAATTGGGAGATAAGTTTCAATGGAGAAAAACTGGAGGAAGTGAAGTGTTTTAGATATCTGGGAGTGGATCTGGCAGCGGATGGAACCATGGAAGCGGAAGTGAATCATAGGGTGGGGGAGGGGGCGAAAATTCTGGGAGCCTCGAAGAATGTTTGGAAGTCGAGAATATTATCTCGGAAAGCAAAAATGGGTATGTTTGAAGGAATAGTGGTTCTAACAATGTTGTATGGTTGCGAGGCGTGGGCTATGATAGAGTTGTGCGCAGGAGGGTGGATGTGCTGGAAATGAGATGTTTGAGGACAATATGTGGTGTGAGGTGGTTTGATCGAGTAAGTAATGTAAGGGTGAGTGAGATGTGTGGAAATAAAAAGAGTATGATTGAGAGAGGAGAAGAGGGTGTTCTGAAATGGTTTGGTCACATGGAGAGAATGAGTGGGGAAAGATTGACCAAGAGGATATATATGTCAGGGGTGGAGGGAATGAGAAGTGGGAGACCAAATTGGAGGTGGAAAGATGGAGTGAAAAAGATTTTGAGTGATCGGGGCCTGAACATGCAGGAGGGTGAAGGGCGTGCAAGGAATAGAGTAAATTGGAACGATGCGGTATACCGGAGTCGACGTGCTCTCAATGGATTGAACCAGGGCATGTGAAGCGTCTGGGGTAAACCATGGAAAGTTCTGTAGGGCCTGGATGTGGAAAGGGAGCTGTGGTTTCGGTGCATTATTACATGACAGCTAGAGACTGAATATGAACGAATGGGGCCTTTGTTGTCTTTTCCTAGCGCTTCCTCGCACACATGAGGGGGGAGGGGGTTGTTACTTCATGTGTGGCGAGGTGGCGATGGAAATGAATAAAGGTAGACAGTATGAATTATGTACATGTGCATATATGTATATGTCTGTGTGTATATATATATATATATATATATATATATATATATATATATATATATATATATATATATATATATATATATATATATATATATATATATATATATATATATATATATATATATATATATGTATACGTTGCGATGTATAGGTATGTATATTTACGTGTGTGGACGTGTATGTATATACATGTGTATGTGGGTGGGTTGGGCCATTCCTTCGTCTGTTTCCTTGCGCTACCTCGCTAACGCGGGAGACAGCGACAAAGCAAAATAAATAAATAGAATGAAAATATATATATGCATATATATGCATATAAATGCATATATATATATATATATATATATATATATATATATATATATATATATATATATATATATATATATATATATATATATATATATATATATATATATATATATATATATTTTTTTTTTTTTTCCTTTGTCGCTGTCTCCCGCGTTTGCGAGGTAGCGCAAGGAAACAGACGAAAGAAATGGCCCAACCCACCCCCATACACATGAATATACATACGTCCACACACGCAAATATACATACCTACACAGCTTTCCATGGTTTACCCCAGACGCTTCACATGCCTTGATTCAATCCACTGACAGCACGTCAACCCCGGTATACCACATCGATCCAATTCACTCTATTCCTTGCCCTCCTTTCACCCTCCTGCATGTTCAGGCCCCGATCACACAAAATCTTTTTCACTCCATCTTTCCACCTCCAATTTGGTCTCCCTCTTCTCCTCGTTCCCTCCACCTCCGACACATATATCCTCTTGGTCAATCTTTCCTCACTCATTCTCTCCATGTGCCCAAACCATTTCAAAACACCCTCTTCTTCTCTCTCAACCACGCTCTTTTTATTTCCACACATCTCTCTTACCCTTACGTTACTTACTCGATCAAACCACCTCACACCACACATTGTCCTCAAACATCTCATTTCCAGCACATTCATCCTCCTGCGCACAACTCTATCCATAGCCCATATATATATATATATATATATATATATATATATATATATATATATATATATATATATATATATATATATATATATATATATATATATATATATATATATATATATATATATATATATATATATATATATATATATATATATATATATATATATATATTCTTTTATACATCTCCCACTCAATTGCATTTTTTCCCTGCAAAAATCGTCCAAATGCCTCTCTCTTCTCTTTCACTAATACTCTTACTTCTTCATCCCACCACTCACTACCCTTTCTAATCAACCCACCTCCCACTCTTCTCATGCCACAAGCATCTTTTGCGCAATCCATCACTGATTCCCTAAATACATCCCATTCCTCCCCCACTCCCCTTACTTCCATTGTTCTCACCTTTTTCCATTCTGTACTCAGTCTCTCCTGGTACTTCCTCACACAGGTCTCCTTCCCAAGCTCACTTACTCTCACCACCCTCTTCACCCCAACATTCACTCTTCTTTTCTGAAAACCCATACAAATCTTCACCTTAGCCTCCACAAGATAATGATCAGACATCCCTCCAGTTGTACCTCTCAGCACATTAACATCCAAAAGTCTCTCTTTCGCACGCCTGTCAATTAACACGTAATCCAATAACGCTCTCTGGCCATCTCTCCTACTTACATAAGTATACTTATGTATATCTCGCTTTTTAAACCAGGTATTCCCAATCACCAGTCCTTTTTCAGCACATAAATCTACAAGCTCTTCACCATTTCCATTTACAACACTGAACACCCCATGTATACCAATTATTTCCTCAACTGCCACATTACTCACCTTTGCATTCAAATCACCCATCACTATAACCCGGTCTCGTGCATCAAAACCACTAACACACTCATTCAGCTGCTCCCAAAACACTTGCCTCTCATGATCTTTCTTCTCATGCCCAGGTGCATATGCACCAATAATCACCCACCTCTCTCCATCAACTTTCAGTTTTACCCATATTAATCGAGAATTAACTTTCTTACATTCTATCACATACTCCCACAACTCCTGTTTCAGGAGTATTGCTACTCCTTCCCTTGCTCTTGTCCTCTCACTAACCCCTGACTTTACTCCCCAGACATTCCCAAACCACTCTTCCGCTTTACCCTTGAGCTTCGTTTCACTCAGAGCCAAAACATCCAGGTTCCTTTCCTCAAACATACTACCTATCTCTCCTTTTTTCACATCTTGGTTACATCCACACACATTTAGGCACCCCACTCTGAGCCTTCGAGGAGGATGAGCACTCCCCGCGTGACTCCTTCTGTTTCCCATTTTAGAAAGTTAATACAAGGAGGGGAGGATTTCTGGCCCCCCGCTCCCGTCCCCTCTAGTCGCTTTCTACGACACCCGAGGAATACGTGGGAAGTATTCTTTCACCCCTATCCCCAGGGATAATATACATATATATATACATATTCACTTACACACACATACACATACATACGCACATATACACAACACACACATACATATATATACATATGAAAAATGTAAGAAACAATTTAAAAAACTGAAACTTCTAGCTTGAAATGAATGAAAAAAAATGAATGTCACATAATGGTTCAACCTCTGGCTAAGGAAAAAGAAAATGTATAATTTATTTACTCAAATATCTACCGGGTTATGATATATATAGGTAAATGCTGAAAATAATCAAAGAAAACACACACATGTTCAAAACAAGTGGGGCTGTAACAAGGATCAAGGTCTGCTGAAGCAGCTTCAAAGAAACATGAATGGAACTGCAACTCGGGGACGAGGGACGTCCGGTGTCAGGAGTCGACAGGAGGTCAAGAGAAAGGTGCAAGAGGTGAAAAAAAGGGGCAAATGAGAGTTGGGGTGAGAGAGTATCATTAAATTTTAGGGAGAATAAAAAGATGTTCTGGAAGGAGGTAAATAAAGTGCGTAAGACAAGGGAGCAAATGGGAACTTCAGTGAAGGGCGCAAATGGGGAGGTGATAACAAGTAGTGGTGATGTGAGAAGGAGATGGAGTGAGTATTTTGAAGGTTTGTTGAATGTGTTTGATGATAGAGTGGCAGATATAGGGTGTTTTGGTCGAGGTGGTGTGCAAAGTGAGAGGGTTAGGGAAAATGATTTGGTAAACAGAGAAGAGGTAGTGAAAGCTTTGCGGAAGATGAAAGCCGGCAAGGCAGCAGGTTTGGATGGTATTGCAGTGGAATTTATTAAAAAAGGGGGTGACTGTATTATTGACTGGTTGGTAAGGTTATATAATGTATGTATGACTCACGGTGAGGTGCCTGAGGATTGGCGGAATGCGTGCATAGTGCCATTGTACAAAGGCAAAGGGGTTAAGAGTGAGTGCTCAAATTACAGAGGTATAAGTTTGTTGAGTATTCCTGGTAAATTATATGGGAGGGTATTGATTGAGAGGGTGAAGGCATGTACAGAGCATCAGATTGGGGAAGAGCAGTGTGGTTTCAGAAGAGGTAGAGGATGTGTGGATCAGGTGTTTGCTTTGAAGAATGAATGTGAGAAATACTTAGAAAAGCAAATGGATTTGTATGTAGCATTTATGGATCTGGAGAAGGCATATGATAGAGTTGATAGAGATGCTCTGTGGAAGGTATTAAGAATATATGGTGTGGGAGGCAAGTTGTTAGAAGCAGTGAAAAGTTTTTATCGAGGATGTAAGGCATGTGTACGTGTAGGAAGAGAGGAAAGTGATTGGTTCTCAGTGAATGTAGGTTTGCGGCAGGGGTGTGTGATGTCTCCATGGTTGTTTGATATGTTTATGGATGGGGTTGTTAGGGAGGTAAATGCAAGAGTTTTGGAAAGAGGGGCAAGTATGAAGTCTGTTGGGGATGAGAGAGCTTGGGAAGTGAGTCAGTTGTTGTTCGCTGATGATACAGCGCTGGTGGCTGATTCATGTGAGAAACTGCAGAAGCTGGTGACTGAGTTTGGTAAAGTGTGTGAAAGAAGAAAGTTAAGAGTAAATGTGAATAAGAGCAAGGTTATTAGGTACAGTAGGGTTGAGGGTCAATTCAATTGGGAGGTGAGTTTGAATGGGGAAAAACTGGAGGAAGTGAAGTGTTTTAGATATCTGGGAGTGGATCTGGCAGCGGATGGAACCATGGAAGCGGAAGTGGATCATAGGGTGGAGGAGGGGGCGAAAATTCTCGGGGCCTTGAAGAATGTGTGGAAGTCGAGAACATTATCTCGGAAAGCAAAAATGGGTATGTTTGAAAGAATAGTGGTTCCAACAATGTTGTATGGTTGCGAGGCGTGGACTATGGATAGAGTTGTGCGCAGGAGGATGGATGTGCTGGAAATGAGATGTTTGAGGACAATGTGTGGTGTGAGGTGGTTTGATCGAGTGAGTAACGTAAGGGTAAGAGAGATGTGTGGAAATGAAAAGAGCGTGGTTGAGAGAGCAGAAGAGGGTGTTATGAAGTGGTTTGGGCACATGGAGAGAATGAGTGAGGAAAGATTGACGAAGAGGATATATGTGTCGGAGGTGGAGGGAACGAGGAGAAGAGGGAGACCAAATTGGAGGTGGAAAGATGGAGTGAAAAAGATTTTGTGTGATCGGGGCCTGAACATGCAGGAGGGTGAAAGGAGGGCAAGGAATAGAGTGAATTGGAGCGATGTGGTATACCGGGGTTGACGTGCTGTCAGTGGATTGAATCAAGGCATGTGTATGGGGGTGGGTTGGGCCATTTCTTTCGTCTGTTTCCTTGCGCTACCTCGCAAACGCGGGAGAGAGCGACAAAGCAAAAAAAAAAAAAAAAAATATATATTCATATATATATATATATATATATATATATATATATATATATATATATATATATATATATATATATATATTTTTTTTTTTTTTTTTTTTTAACTTTCTAAAATGGGAAACAGAAGGAGTCACGCGGGGAGTGCTCATCCTCCTCGAAGGCTCAGATTGGGGTGTCTAAATGCGTGTGGATGTAACCAAGATGTGAAAAAAGGAGATAGGTAGTATGTTTGAGGAAAGGAACCTGGATGTTTTGGCTCTGAGTGAAACGAAGCTCAAGGGTAAAGGGGAAGAGTGGTTTCGGAATGTCTTGGGAGTAAAGTCAGGGGTTAGTGAGAGGACAAGAGCAAGGGAAGGAGTAGCACTACTCCTGAAACAGGAGTTGTGGGAGTATGTGAAAGAATGTAAGAAAGTAAATTCTCGATAAATATGGGTAAAACTGAAAGTTGATGGAGAGAGATGGGTGATTATTGGTGCATATGCACCTGGGCATGAGAAGAAAGATCATGAGAGGCAAGTGTTTTACGAGCAGCTGAATGAGTGTGTTAGTGGTTTTGATGCACGAGACCGGGTTATAGTGATGGGTGATTTGAATGCAAAGGTGAGTAATGCGGCAGTTGAGGGAATAATTGGTATACATGGGGTGTTCAGTGTTGTAAATGGAAATGGAGAAGAGCTTGTAGATTTATGTGCTGAAAAAGGACTGGTGATTGGGAATACCTGGTTTAAAAAGAGAGATATACATAAGTATACGTATGTAAGTAGGAGAGATGGCCAGAGAGCGTTATTAGATTACATGTTAATTGACAGGCGCGCGAAAGAGAGACTTTTGGATGTTAATGTGCTGAGAGGTGCAACTGGAGGGATGTCTGATCATTATCTTGTGGAGGCTAAGGTGAAGATCTGTATGGGTTTTCAGAAAAGAAGAGTGAATGTTGGGGTGAAGAGGGTGGTGAGAGTAAGTGAGCTTGGGAAGGAGACTTGTGTGAGGAAGTACCAGCAGAGACTGAGTACAGAATGGAAAAAGGTGAGAGCAATGGAAGTAAGGGGAGTGGGGGAGGAATGGGATGTATTTAGGGAATCAGTGATGGATTGCGCAAAAGATGCTTGTGGCATGAGAAGAGTGGGAGGTGGGTTGATTAGAAAGGGTAGTGAATGGTGGGATGAAGAAGTAAGATTATTAGTGAAAGAGAAGAGAGAGGCATTTGGACGATTTTTGCAGGGAAAAAATGCAATTGAGTGGGAGATGTATAAACGAAAGAGACAGGAGGTCAAGAGAAAGGTGCAAAAGGTGAAAAAGAGGGCAAATGAGAGTTGGGGTGAGAGAGTATCGTTAAATTTTAGGGAGAATAAAAAGATGTTCTGGAAGGAGGTAAATAAAGTGCGTAAGACAAGGGAGCAAATGGGAACTTCAGTGAAGGGCGCAAATGGGGAGGTGATAACAAGTAGTGGTGATGTGAGAAGGAGATGGAGTGAGTATTTTGAAGGTTTGTTGAATGTGTTTGATGATAGAGTGGCAGATATAGGGTGTTTTGGTCGAGGTGGTGTGCAAAGTGAGAGGGTTAGGGAAAATGATTTGGTAAACAGAGAAGAGGTAGTAAAAGCTTTGCGGAAGATGAAAGCCGGCAAGGCAGCAGGTTTGGATGGCATTGCAGTGGAATTTATTAAAAAAGGGGGTGACTGTATTATTGACTGGTTGGTAAGGTTATTTAATGTATGTATGACTCATGGTGAGGTGCCTGGGGATTGGCGGAATGAGTGCATAGTGCCATTGTACAAAGGCAAAGGGGATAAGAGTGAGTGCTCAAATTACAGAGGTATAAGTTTGTTGATTATTCCTGGTAAATTATATGGGAGGGTATTGATTGAGAGGGTGAAGGCATGTACAGAGCATCAGATTGGGGAAGAGCAGTGTGGTTTCAGAAGTGGTAAAGGATGTGTGGATCAGATGTTTGCTTTGAAGAATGTATGTGAGAAATACTTAGAAAAGCAAATGGATTTGTATGTAGCATTTATGGATCTGGAGAAGGCATATGATAGAGTTGATAGAGATGCTCTGTGGAAGGTATTAAGAATATATGGTGTGGGAGGAAAGTTGTTAGAAGCAGTGAAAAGTTTTTATCGAGGATGTAAGGCATGTGTACGTGTAGGAAGAGAGGAAAGTGATTGGTTCTCAGTGAATGTAGGTTTGCGGCAGGGGTGTGTGATGTCTCCATGGTTGTTTAATTTGTTTATGGATGGGGTTGTTAGGGAGGTAGATGCAAGAGTTTTGGAAAGAGGGGCAAGTATGAAGTCTGTTGTGGATGAGAAAGCTTGGGATGTGAGTCAGTTGTTGTTCGCTGATGATACAGCGCTGGTGGCTGATTCATGTGAGAAACTGCAGAAGCTGGTGACTGAGTTTGGTAAAGTGTGTGAAAGAAGAAAGTTAAGAGTAAATGTGAATAAGAGCAAGGTTATTAGGTACAGTAGGGTTGAGGGTCAAGTCAATTGGGAGGTAAGTTTGAATGGAGAAAAACTGGAGGAAGTAAAGTGTTTTAGATATCTGGGAGTGGATCTGGCAGCGGATGGAACCATGGAAGCGGAAGTGGATCATAGGGTGGGGGAGGGGGCGAAAATTCTGGGAGCCTTGAAGAATGTGTGGAAGTCGAGAACATTATCTCGGAAAGCAAAAATGGGTATGTTTGAAGGAATAGTGGTTCCAACAATGTTGTATGGTTGCGAGGCGTGGACTATGGATAGAGTTGTGCGCAGGAGGATGGATGTGCTGGAAATGAGATGTTTGAGGACAATGTGTGGTGTGAGGTGGTTTGATCGAGTAAGTAACGTAAGGGTAAGAGAGATGTGTGGAAATAAAAAGAGCGTGGTTGAGAGAGCAGAAGAGGGTGTTTTGAAATGGTTTGGGCACATGGAGAGAATGAGTGAGGAAAGATTGACCAAGAGGATATATGTGTCGGAGGTGGAGGGAACGAGGAGAAGTGGGAGACCAAATTGGAGGTGGAAAGGAGTGAAAAACATTTTGTATGATCGGGGCCTGAACATGCTGGAGGGGGAAAGGAGGGCAAGGAATAGAGTGATTTGGATCGATGTGGTATACCGGGGTTGACGTGCTGTCAGTGGGTTGAATCAGGGCATGTGAAGCGTCTGGGGTAATCCATGGAAAACTGTGTAGGTATGTATATTTGCGTGTGTGGACGTATGTATATACATGTGTATGGGGGTGGGTTATGCCATTTCTTTCGTCTGTTTCCTTGCGCTACCTCGCAAACGCGGGAGACAGCGACAAAGCAAAAAAAAAAAAAAAAAATATATTATATTATTTTGCTTTGTCGCTGTCTCCCGCTCCAGCTTGGTAGCGCAAGTAAACAGACGAAAGAAATGGCCCAACCCACCCCCATACGCATGTATATACATACACGTCCACACGCAAATATACATACCCATACATCTCAATGTACATATATATATATATATATATATATATATATATATATATATATATATATATATATATATATATATATATATATATATATATATATATATAATCTTTCTTTCAAAGTATTCGCCATTTCCCGCATTAGCAAGGTAGCGTTAAGAACAGAGGACTGGGCCTCTGAGGGAATATCCTCACCTGGCCCCCTTCTCTGTTCCTTCTTTTGTAAAATTGAAAAAAAATAAAACAAGAAGGGAGGATTTCCAGACCCCCGCTCCCTCTCCTTTTAGTCGCCTTCTACGACACGCAGGGAATACGTGGGAAGTATTCTTTCTCCCCTATCCCCAGGGATATATATATATATATATATATATATATATATATATATATATATATATATATATATATATATATATATATATATATATATATATATATATATATATGTTTATGTATATACATGTGCATTTGGGTGGGTTGGGCCATTCTTTCATGTCCAGGACTTTTCAAGAAAGCCCTGAGGGAGCTGGGTATCGGTAAGATTACCTCCACTGCTTATCACCCTCAGAGCCAGGGAGCACTGGAACGTTACCATTCCACCCTGAAGTCCATGATAAAGAAGTATTGTGCTGACAACACTAAGGACTGGGATAAGGGACTCCCATTTCTTCTCTTCGTCACAAGAGAAGTGCCTAATGAATCTCTAGTTTTCTCCCCCTTTGACCTGATGTTTGCCCATGAGGTCCGAGGGCCTCTTAAATTACTGAAAGACGTCTGGCTGAACTGGAGTGAGAGTGTCGGCCTGTCGGACTCCGTCAGTGAGTTAAAAGAGAAACTTCAAACGTGTTGGGACGCCGCTCGGCAGAATTTAAGAGGGACCCAAGCACGAATGAAGAAATAGTATGACAAACGATCTCGATTGAGAAGGTTTGAGGCGGGGGGACAAGGTGTTGCTACCACTACCGCAGCCAGGTCAACCCTTGGCTGCCCTTTTTCAGGGTCCCTGCACCATTATCCGGAGTGTAGGAGACTCAAATTACCTTGTCTCTACCCCCGATAGGCGCAGAGGTCGGAGATTATGCCACGTCAACATGCTCAAGCCATATTGCAGTCTTGATCCTCCCCCCCTTGGAACCGACTGTGCCAGTCTGCATCATCCAACGTCCAGCGGTAGCCAAGTGTGACGAGGACGACGACGTAGCTGCGAGTGCCTCGGAGGCCTGGGAACCGGACACAGGCGAGAACGGGAAGTGGGAGGCGAAACTTTTGCATCTGACGGAGGTACAACGTGCGCAGATGTCCGCCTTGCTGTCAAAACACCCGGAGGTTTTCCGAAACACACCTGAACAGACCTCACTCACAAGCCATGATGCAGACGTAGGAGATGCCCGACCTGTCAAACTAGCTCCGTACCGGGTGAGCCCACAACGAGCGGCCATCCTTCACACTGAGCTGAACTATATGCTTGAGCACGACCTGATTGAGCCATGTCAGTCAGAGTGGAGCTCCCCTGTTACTCTCGTATCCAAGCCCGATGGGACCTATCGGTTCTGTATTGACTACCGCCGGGTTAATGAGGTAACAAGAACTGACAGTTACCCTCTGCCGCGAGTGGAAGATTGCATAGATCGCGTCGGCAATGCTCGCTTCCTGTCAAAGTTAGATCTCAGAAAAGGGTACTGGCAGATTAGATTGACGAAGAGAGCACAAGACATCAGCACCTTTGTAGTGCTAGGACGGACTTATAAGTGTAAAGTGATGCCTTTTGGCATGAAGAATGCCCCTGCTACATTTCAACGACTTATGGACATCCTCATCGTCGTCTACCTGGATGATATTGTGATATACAGCCAGAGTTGGGACGAACATCTACAAAGACTTGACAACGTTCTGACGGTCTTGAATGAGGCCTAACCTTGTCTCAATTGGGACAAAGGCGAGTTTGTGAAGGCCAAGGTGCAATATTTGGGTTATGTGATCGGTCAAGGTGAGCTAGCCCCACCGACTGCAAAGGTCCAGTCTTTATCCCAGACGAGTGCCTCCCGATCTCGAAGAGAAGTGAGACGTTTTATGGGTATGGTTGGGTACTATCGGATGTTCATCGTAAATTTTGCAACACTCACAACCCTTCTGACAGATTTATCGAAGAAAGATGTTAGATATGTTTGGAATAAGCAGTGTAAGATAGACTTTCATCAGTTAAAATCCATACTTTGTAATAGTCCTATCTTGCAGGCTCCTGATTTTGACCAACCATTCAAGTGAGCAGTAGATGCAAGTAATGTTCTCTTGCAGGAGGACGACAACAAGGTTGACCATCCTGTAAGCTATTTCAGTAAGAAATTCCATCCAGCCCAAAGAAATTATTCCACCATTGAGAGGGAACTTTTGTCTTTAATACTTGCATTGTAACACTTTCATATATATTTGTGCCCTTCAGGACATCTTATCAGGGTGTATACTGACCACCACCCACTCAAATATGTTAACAAGTTCCGAGATAAGAATCAAAGGTTAACTAGGCGGGCCTTGTTCCTTCGAGAGCATAATTTAGATATTTCCATATTGCTGGCGCACATAATTTGTTAGCTGATTGTTTATCCCGCTCTTAAGGTGAGAGAATTCCTCTTCCAGGAATTTTCTCCTTTAAGGAGGGGGGTGTTACGACCATGTGTGTATGTGCCCACATGTTCGTGTATATGTATGTGTGTGTCTTTGTGTATGGTTTTGCTGCTATTTCTTGTTAGGACGAGAATTAGGGTCTTCCTTTGCTATCGGCTCGGATCTCACTTCCCTGACCGAGCCTTAGTCTTGATAATCCTGTTTGAAACCAGATGGCGTCCAGTCCTTAAGCACTTGGACCCTCATCCGAGGCGTCAGGTCAAGTTGTGAGGTCAGCCTACGGGATATGTCATCTCGTACATCATCGTCGCTGTCATAACAGAGGAGGTTGAGCTTTAGGAAAAATGTGGGACGGACTTAGGATCCTCCAACCAACCAGCAGTTTCACGGATAGCCCCCCCTTCTCCAATCACCACCGGACCTGTGGCCCTCCAGCCAAGTAGGTGTGGCACTTAGGTGCCACCCTCCTCCAATCACAATTGGACCTTAGGCCCATAGCCAATCAAGGGTAGCATTGTAGGGTAACAGGGCGAACGCAAGTCGCTCCTACTTGTAATAAATACCTCTGACACCCACTGAGCCTCGATTGTCCTTCTCTAGCCCAGCGAGGTAAATGGTTTTCCCTTTGTCCCAAAGCCCGTAACCCGAGTGAAAGTGCGCGATATAGACTCTACGGTGTTGTACTGCCTCAGTCATTTAATTTCGAGTGTCATAGAGTATTGTAACTTGTTCATAGAAGTGTCTAACAATAAATGTATCTTGAATCATGTTATCGACGATAAATTGTCATAAAGGAAAGAGATCTCCTGGTTTGAAATCTTACCTGAAATGTTAAACTCATGTTCAGTGTTAACGTAAATTTGTGCCTGATTCATGTGTTTACTTTTGTACTCTTTAGTTCTTCATTATAAGTAGTTTTAATGCTGGTGATTGATTTAATCCCATGACTTTAAAACAGTGTTATCCTGTGTTGTGTAACGTAACATAACAAATCTAACGTCCTTGCAAAGACAAGGATCAGTATAGAATTTGTGTCATATATATGTAATTGGCGACCTCACTAGAATAAGTATAGAGTTCGTAGCAATATATATATATATATATATATATATATAGAGAGAGAGAGAGAGAGAGAGAGAGAGAGAGAGAGAGAGAGAGAGAGAGAGAGAGAGAGAGAGAGAGAGAGAGAGAGAGAGAGAGAGAGAGAGAGAGAGAGAGAGAGAGAGAGATTTTCTTTTTTTTTTTTTGCTTTGTCTCTGTCTCCCGCGTTTGCGAGGTAGCGCAAGGAAACAGACGAAAGAAATGGCCCAACCCACCCCCATACACATGTATATACATACGTCCACACACGCAAATATACATACCTACACAGCTTTCCATGGTTTACCCCAGACGCTTCACGCTGCCCTGATTCAATCCACTGACAGCACGTCAACCCAGGTATACCACATCGATCCAAATCACTCTATTCCTTGCCCTCCTTTCACCCTCCTGCATGTTCAGGCCCCGATCACACAAAATCTTTTTCACTCCATCTTTCCACCTCCAATTTGGTCTCCCTCTTCTCCTCGTTCCCTCCACCTCCGATACATATATCCTCTTGGTCAATCTTTCCTCACTCATTCTCTCGATTTGCCCAAACCATTTCAAAACACACTCTTCTGCTCTCTCAACCACGCTCTTTTTATTTCCACACATCTCTCTTACCCTTACGTTACTTACTCGATCAAACCACCTCACACCACACATTGTCCTCAAACATCTCATTTCCAGCATATCCATCCTCCTGCGCACAACTCTATCCATAGCCCACGCCTCGCAACCATACAACATTGTTGAAACCACTATTCCTTCAAACATACCCATTTTTGCTTTCCGAGATAATGTTCTCGACTTCCACACATTCTTCAAGGCTCCCAGGATTTTCGCCCCCTCCCCCACCCAATGATCCACTTCCACTTCCATGGTTCCATCCGCTGCCAGATCCACTCCCAGATATCTAAAACACTTCACTTCCTCCAGTTTTTCTCCATTCAAACTTACCTCCCAATTGACTTGACCCTCAACCCTACTGTACCTAATAACCTTGCTCTTATTCACATTTACTCTTAACTTTCTTCTTTCACACACTTTACCAGATTCAGTCACCAGCTTCTGCAGTTTCTCACATGAATCAGCCACCAGCGCTGTATCATCAGCGAACAACAACTGACTCACTTCCCAAGCTCTCTCATCCCCAACAGACTTCATACTTGCCCCTCTTTCCAAAACTCTTGCATTCACCTCCCTAACAACCCCATCCATAAACAAATTAAACAACCATGGAGACATCACACACCCCTGCCGCAAACCTACATTCACTGAGAACCAATCACTTTCCTCTCTTCCTACACGTACACATGCCTTACATCCTCGATAAAAACTTTTCACTGCTTCTAACAACTTGCCTCCCACACCATATATTCTTAATACCTTCCACAGAGCATCTCTATCAACTCCTATCATATGCCTTCACCAGATCCATAAATGCTACATACAAATCCATTTGCTTTTCTAAGTATTTCTCACATACATTCTTCAAAGCAAACACCTGATCCACACATCCTCTACCTCTTCTGAAACCACACTGCTCTTCCCCAATCTGATGTTTTGTACATGCCTTCACCCTCTCAATCAATACCCTCCCATATAATTTACCAGGAATACTCAACAAACTTATACCACTGTAATTTGAGCACTCACTCTTATCCCCTTTGCCTTTGTATAATGGCACTATGCACGCATTCTGCCAATCCTCAGGCACCTCACCATGAGTCATACATACATTAAATAACCTTACCAACCAGTCAATAATACAGTCACCCCCTTTTTTAATAAATTCCACTGCAATACCATCCAAACCTGCTGCCTTGCCGGCTTTCATCTTCCGCAAAGCTTTTACTACCTCTTCTCTGTTTACCAAATCATTTTCCCTAACCCTCTCACTTTGCACACCACCTCGACCAAAACACCTTATATCTGCCACTCTATCATCAAACACATTCAACAAACCTTCAAAATACTCACTCCATCTCCTTCTCACATCACCACCACTTGTTATCACCTCCCCATTTGCGCCCTTCACTGAAGTTCCCATTTGCTCCCTTGTCTTACGCACTTTATTTACCTCCGTCCAGAACATCTTTTTATTCTCCCTATATATATATATATATATATATATATATATATATATATATATATATATATATATATATATATATATATATATATATATATATATATATATATATATGCGGAAGATGAAAGCCGGCAAGGCAGCAGGTTTGGATGGTATTGCAGTGGAATTTATTAAAAAAGGGGGTGACTGTATTGTTGACTGGTTGGTAAGGTTATTTAATGTATGTATGACTCATGGTGAGGTGCCTGAGGATTGGCGGAATGCGTGCATAGTGCCATTGAACAAAGGCAAAGGGGATAAGAGTGAGTGCTCAAATTACAGAGGTATAAGTTTGTTGAGTATTCCTGGTAAATTATATGGGAGGGTATTGATTGAGAGGGTGAAGGCATGTACAGAGCATCAGATTGGGGAAGAGCAGTGTGGTTTCAGAAGTGGTAGAGGATGTGTGGATCAGGTGTTTGCTTTGAAGAATGTATGTGAGAAATACTTAGAAAAGCGAATGGATTTGTATGTAGCATTTATGGATCTGGAGAAGGCATATGATAGAGTTGATAGAGATGCTCTGTGGAAGGTATTAAGAATATATGGTGTGGTAGGAAAGTTGTTAGAAGCAGTGAAAAGTTTTTATCGAGGATGTAAGGCATGTGTACGTGTAGGAAGAGAGGAAAGTGATTGGTTCTCAGTGAATGTAGGTTTGCGGCAGGGGTGTGTGATGTCTCCATGGTTGTTTAATTTGTTTATGGATGGGGTTGTTAGGGAGGTAAATGCAAGAGTTTTGGAAAGAGGGGCAAGTATGAAGTCTGTTGGGGATGAGAGAGCTTGGGAAGTGAGTCAGTTGTTGTTCGCTGATGATACAGCGCTGGTGGCTGATTCATGTGAGAAACTGCAGAAGCTGGTGACTGAGTTTGGAAAAGTGTGTGGAAGAAGAAAGTTAAGAGTAAATGTGAATAAGAGCAAGGTTATTAGGTGCAGTAGGGTTGAGGGTCAAGTCAATTGGGAGGTGAGTTTGAATGGAGAAAAACTGGAGGAAGTGAAGTGTTTTAGATATCTGGGAGTGGATCTGGCAGTGGATGGAACCATGGAAGCGGAAGTGGATCATAGGGTGGGGGAGGGGGCGAAAATCCTGGGAGCCTTGAAGAATGTGTGGAAGTCGAGAACATTATCTCGGAAAGCAAAAATGGGTATGTTTGAAGGAATAGTGGTTCCAACAATGTTGTATGGTTGCGAGGCGTGGGCTATGGAGAGAGTTGTGCGCAGGAGGATGGATGTGCTGGAAATGAGATGTTTGAGGACAATGTGTGGTGTGAGGTGGTTTGATCGAGTGAGTAACGTAAGGGTAAGAGAGATGTGTGGAAATAAAAAGAGCGTGGTTGAGAGAGCAGAAGAGGGTGTTTTGAAGTGGTTTGGGCACATGGAGAGGATGAGTGAGGAAAGATTGACCAAGAGGATATATGTGTCGGAGGTGGAGGGAACAAGGAGAAGAGGGAGACCAAATTGGAGGTGGAAAGATGGAGTGAAAAAGATTTTGTGTGATCGGGGCCTGAACATGCAGGAGGGTGAAAGGAGGGCAAGGAATAGAGTGAATTGGAGCGATGTGGTATACCGGGGTTGACGTGCTGTCAGTGGATTGAATCAAGGCATGTGAAGCGTCTGGGGTAAACCATGGAAAGCTGTGTAGGTATGTATATTTGCGTGTGTGGACGTATGTATATACATGTGTATGGGGGTGGGTTGGGCCATTTCTTTCGTCTGTTTCCTTGCGCTACCTCGCAAACGCGGGAGACAGCGACAAAGTAAAAAAAAAAAGAAAAAAAAAAGAAAATATATATATATATATATATATATATATATATATATATATATATATATATATATATATATATATATATATATATATATATATATATATACATATATATAAATATATATATATATATATATTTTTTTTTTTCGAACTATTCGCCATTTCCCGCATTAGCGAGGTAGCGTTAAGAACAGAGGACTGGGCCTTTGAGGGAATACCCTCACCTGGCCCAATTCTCTGTTCCTTCTTTTGGAAAAAAAAGAAAAAAAAAAAGAAAAAACGAGAGGGGAGGATTTCCAGCCCCCCGCTCCCTCCCCTTTTAGTCGCCTTCTACGACACGCAGGGAATACGTGGGAAGTATTCTTTCTCCCCTATCCCCAGGGATAACATATATATATATATATATATATATATATATATATATATATATATATATATATATATATATATATATATATATATATATATATATATATATATATTATATCCCTGGGGATAGGGGAGAAAGAATACTTCCCACGTATTCCCTGCGTGTCGTAGAAGGCGACTAAAAGGGGAGGGAGCGGGGGGCTAGAAATCCTCACCTCTCGATTTTTTTTTTTAATTTTCCAAAAGAAGGAACAGAGAATTGGGCCAGGTGAGGGTATTCCCTCAAGGCCCAGTCCTCTGTTCTTAACGCTACCTCGCTAATGCGGGAAATGGCGAATAGTTTGAAAAAAAAAAAGAAAAATATATATATATATATATATATATATATATATATATATATATATATATATATATATATATATATATATATATATATATATATATATATATATATATATATAACTGAAAGTGAATGGAGAGAGATGGGTGATTATTGGTGCATATGCACCTGGACATGGGAAGAAAGATCATGAGAGGAAAGTGTTTTGGGAGCAGCTGAGTGAGTGTGTTAGTAGTTTCGATGCATGAGACTAGGTTATAGTGATGGGTGATTTGAAAGCAAAGGTGAGTAATGTGGCAGTTGAGGAAATAATTGGTGTACATGGGGAGTTCACTGTGGTAAATGGAAATGGTGAAGAGCTTGTAGATTTATGTTCTGAAAAAGGAATGGTGATTGGGAATACCTGGTTTAAAAAGAGAGATATGCATAAGTATACGTATGTAAGTAGGAGAGATGGCCAGAGAGCATTATTGGATTACATGTTGATTGATAGGTGCGCGAAAGAGAGACTTCTGGATGTTAATGTGCTGAAAGGTGCAACTGGAGGGATGTCTGATCATTATCTTGTGGAGGCGAAAGTGAAGATTTGTAGAGGTTTTCAGAAAAGAAGAGAGAATGTTGGGGTGAAGAGGGTGGTGAGAGTAAGTGAGCTTGGGAAGGAGACTTGTGTGATGAAGTAACAGGATAGACAGAGTACAGAATGGAAAAAGGTGAGAACAAAGGACGTAAGGGGAGTGGGGGAGGAATGGGATGTATTTAGGGAAGCAGTGATGGCTTGCGCAAAACATGCTTCTGGCATGAGAAGCTTGGGAGGTGGGCAGATTAGGAAGGGTAGTGAGTGGTGGGATGAAGAAGTAAGATTAGTAGTGAAAGAGAAAAGAGAGATATCTGGACAACTTTTGCTGGGAAATAATGCAAATGAGTGGGAGATGTGTAAAAGAAAGAGGCAGGAGTCAAGAGAAAGATGCAAGAGGTAAAAAAGAGGGCAAATGAGAGTTGGGGTGAGAGAGTATCATTAAATATTAGGGAGAACAAAAAGATGTTTTGGAAGGAGGTAAATAAAATGCGTAAGACAAGGGAACAAATGGGAACATCAATGAAGGGGGCAAATGGGGAGGTGATAACAAGTAGTGGTGATGTGAGAAGGAGATGGAGTGAGTATTTTGAAGGTTTGTTGAATGTGTTTGATGATAGAGGGGCAGATATAGGGTGTTTTGGTCGAGGTGGTGTGCAAAGTGAGAGGGTTAGGGTATTGATTTGGTAAACAGAGAAGAGGTAGTAAAAGCTTTACAGAAGATGAAAGCCGGCAAGGCAGCAGATTTGGATGGCATTGCAGTGGAATTTATCAAAAAAGGGGGTGACTGTATTGCTGACTGGTTGGTAAGATTATCTAATGTATGTATGACTCATGGTGAGGTGCCTGAGGATTGGCGGAATGCTTGCATAGCGCCATTGTACAAAGGCAAAGGGGATAAGAGTGAGTGCTCAAATTACAGAGGCATAAGTTTGTTGAGTATTCCTGTAAATTATATGTGAGGATATTATTTGAGAGGGTGAAGGCCTGTACAGAGCATCAGATTGGGGAAGAGCAGTGTGGTTTTAGAAGTGGTAGAAGATGTGTGGATCAGGTGTTTGCTTTGAAGAATTTGTGTGAGGAATACTTAGAAAAGCAAATGGATTTGTATGTAGCATTTGTTGATCTGGAGAAGGCATCTGATAGAGTTGATAGAGATGCTCTGTGGAAGGTATTAAGAATATATGGGGTGGGAGGCAAGTTGTTAGAGGCAGTGAAAAGTTTTTATCGAGGATGTAAGGCACGTGTACGTGTAGGAAGAGAGGAAAGTGATTGGTTCTCAGTGAATGTAGGTTTGCGGCAGGGGTGCGTGATGTCTCCATGGTTGTTTAATTTGTTTATGGATGGGGTTGTTAGGGAGGTGAATGCAAGAGTTTTGGAAAGAGGGGTAAGTAAGCAGTCTGTTGTGGATGAGAGACCTTGGGAAGTGAGTCAGTTGTTGTTCTCAGATGATACAGCGTTGGTGGCTGATTCGGGTGAGAAACTGCAGAAGCTGGTGACTGAGTTTGGTAGAGTGTGTGAAAGGAGAAAGCTGAGAGTAAATGTGAATAAGAGCAAGGTTATTAGGTACAGTAGGGTTGAGGGACAATTCAACTGGGAGGTAAGTTTGAATGGAGAAAAGCTGGAGGAAGTGTTTTAGATATCTAGGAGTGGATTTGGCAGCGGATGAAACCATGGAAGCGGAAGTGAGTCATAGGGTGGGGAAGGGGACGAAAGTTCTAGGAACGTTGAAGAATGTTTGGAAGTAAAGAACGTTAGCTTGGAAAGCAAAAGTGGGTATGTTTGAAGGAATAGTGGTTCCAACAATGATATATGGTTGCAAGGCGTGGGCTAGGGATAAAGTTGTGCGCAGGAGGGTGGATGTGCTGGAAATATGTTTGCGGACAATATGTGGTGTGAGGTGGTTTCATCGAGTAAGTAGTGAAAGGGTAAGAGAAATGTGTGGTGATAAAAAGAGTGTGATTGAGAGAGCAGAAGGTGTTTTGAAATGGTTTGGTCACATGGAGAGAATGAGTGAGGAAAGATAAGATTTTGAGTGATCGGGGCCTGAACATGCAGGAGTATGAAAGGCGTGCAAGTAATAGAGTGATTTAGAACAATGGTATACCGGGGTCGACTTGCTGTCAATGGATTGAACCAGGGCGGGCAGCATGAATTATGTATATGTATATGTCTGTGCGTATATATATATATATATATATATATATATATATATATATATATATATATATATATATATATATATATATATATATATATATATATATATATATATATATATATATATATATATATGTATATACATTGTGGAATTTATCAAAAAAGGGGGTGACTGTATTGTTGACTGGTTGGTAAGGTTATTTAATGTATGTATGATTCATGGTGAGGTGCCTGAGGATTGGCGGAATGCTTGCATGGTGCCATTGTACAAAGGCAAAGGGGGTAAGAGTGAGTGCTCAAATTACAGAGGTATAAGTTTGTTGAGTATTCCTGGTAAATTATATGGGAGGGTATTGATTGAGAGGGTGAAGGCATGTACAGAGCATCAGATTGGGGAAGAGCAGTGTGGTTTCAGAAGTGGTAGAGGATGTGTGGATCAGGTGTTTGCTTTGAAGAATGTATGCGAGAAATACTTAGAAAAACAAATGGATTTGTATGTAGCATTTATGGATCTGGAGAAGGCATATGATAGAGTTGATAGAGATGCTCTGTGGAAGGTATTAAGAATATATGCTGTGGGAGGCAAGTTGTTAGAAGCAGTGAAAAGTTTTTATCGAGGATGTAAGACATGTGTATGTGTAGGAAGAGAGGAAAGTGATTGGTTCTTAGTGAATGTAGGTTTGCGGCAGGGGTGTGTGATGACTCCATGGTTGTTTAATTTGTTTATGGATGGGGTTGTTAGGGAGGTGAATGCAAGAGTTTTGGAAAGAGGGGCAAGTATGAAGTCTGTTGTGGATGAGAGAGCTTGGGAAGTGAGTCAGTTGTTGTTCACTGATGATACAGCGCTGGTGGCTGATTCATGAGAGAAACTGCAGAAGCTGGTGACTGAGTTTGGTAAAGTGTGTGAAAGAAGAAAGTTAAGAGTAAATGTGAATAAGAGCAAGGTTATTAGGTACAGCAGGGTTGAGGGTCAAGTCAATTGGGAGGTAAGTTTGAATGGAGAAAAGCTGGAGGAAGTGAAGTGTTTTAGATATCTGGGAGTGGATCTGGCAGCGGATGGAACCATGGAAGCGGAAATGAATCATAGGGTGGGGGAGGGGGCGAAAATTCTGGGAGCCTTGAGGAATGTTTGGAAGTCGAGAACATTATCTCGGAAAGCAAAAATGGGTATGTTTGAAGGAATAGTGGTTCCAACAATGTTGTATGGTTGCGAGGCGTGGGCTATGGATAGAGTTGTGCGCAGGAGGGTGGATGTGCTGGAAATGAGATGTTTGAGGACAATATGTGGTGTGAGGTGGTTTGATCGAGTAAGTAATGTAAGGGTGAGAGAGATGTGTGGAAATAAAAAGAATGTGGTTGAGAGAGCAGAAGAGGGTGTTTTGAAATGGTTTGGTCACATGGAGAGAATGAGTGGGGAAAGATTGACCAAGAGGATATATGTGTCAGAGGTGGAGGGAACGAGGAGAAGTGGGAGACCAAATTGGAGGTGGAAAGATGGAGTGAAAAAGATTTTGAGTGATCGGGGCCTGAACATGCAGGAGGTTGAAAGGCGTGCAAGGAATAGAGTGAATTGGAACGATGTGGTATACCGGGGTCGACGTGCTGTCAATGGATTGAACCAGGGCATGTGAAGCGTCTGGGGTAAACCATGCAAAGTGTGTGGGGCCTGGATGTGGAAAGGGAGCTGTGGTTTCGGTGCATTATTACATGACAGCTAGAGACTGAGTGTGAACGAATGGGACCTTTGGTGTTTTTCCTAGCGCTACCTCGCACACATGAGGGAGGGGGGGTTGTTATTCCATGTGTGGCGAGGTGGCGATGGGAACAAATAAAGGCAGACAGTATGAATTATGTACATGTGTATAAATGTATATGTCTGTGTGTGTAATATCTATGTGTACATTGAGATGTATAGGTATGTATATTGTGCGTGTGTGGACATGTATTTATATACATGTGTATGTGGGCGGGTTGGGCCATTCTTTCGTCTGTTTCCTTGCGCTACCTCGCGGGAGACAGCGATAAAACAAAATGAATAAATAAAATATATATTTTTCATACTATTCGCCATTTCCCGGTAGCGTTAAGAACAGAGGACTGGGCCTTTGAGGGAATAACCTCACCTGGCCCCCTTCTCTGTTCCTTCTTTTGGAAAATCTTAAAAAAATGAGAGGAGAGGATTTCCAGCCCCCCGCTCCCTTCCCTTTTAGTCGCCTTCTACAACTCGCAGGGAATACGTGGGAAGTATTCTTTCTCCCCTATCCCCAGGGATTATATATATATATATATATATATATATATATATATATATATATATATATATATATATATATATATATATATATATATATATATTTTTTACTTTGTCGCTGTCTCCCGCGTTTGCGAGGTAGCGCAAGGAAACAGACGAAAGAAATGGCCCAACCCCCCCCCATACACATGTATATACACATACGTCCACACACGCAAATATACATACCTACACAGCTTTCCATGGTTTACCCCAGACGCTTCACATGCCTTGATTCAATCCACTGACAGCACGTCAACCCCGGTATACCACATCGCTCCAATTCACTCTATTCCTTGCCCTCCTTTCACCCTCCTGCATGTTCAGGCCCCGATCACACAAAATCTTTTTCACTCCATCTTGCCACCTCCAATTTGGTCTCCCTCTTCTCCTTGCTCCCTCCACCTCCGACACATATATCCTCTTGGTCAATCTTTCTTCACTCATCCTCTCTATGTGCCCAAACCACTTCAAAACACCCTCTTCTGCTCTCTCAACCACGCTCTTTTTATTTCCACACATCTCTCTTACCCTTACGTTACTCACTCGATCAAACCACCTCACACCACACATTGTCCTCAAACATCTCATTTCCAGCACATCCATCCTCCTGCGCACAACTCTATCCATAGCCCACGCCTCGCAACCATACAACATTGTTGGAACCACTATTCCTTCAAACATACCCATTTTTGCTTTCCGAGATAATGTTCTCGACTTCCACACATTCTTCAAGGCCCCCAGAATTTTCGCCCCCTCCCCCACCCTATATATATATATATATATATATATATATATATATATATATATATATATATATATATATATATATATATATATATATGTTGAGATGTATAGGCATGGATGTGTGCGTGTGTGGACGTGTATGTATATACATGTGTATGTGGGTGGGTTGGGCCATTCTTTTGTCTGTTTCCTTGCGCTACCTCGCTAACGCGGGAGACAGCGAGAAAGTATAACAATAGATAAATAAAAAATATATGTACATATTGTAGTTTGGCAAAAGGTGAGAGGAATTGACGTAAGAGGAGTGGGGGAGGAACGGGATGTATTTAGGGAAGCAGTGATGGCTTGAGGAAAAAATGCATTTGGCATGAGAAAGGTGGGAGATGGGCAGATTAGAGAGGGTAGTTAGTTGTGGGATGAAGAAGTAGGATTGTTAGTGAAAGAGAAGAGAGAGGCGTTTGGACGATATTTGGAGGGAACTAGTGGAAATGACCGGGAGATGTATAAGAGAAAGCGGTAAGAGGTCTAGAGAAAGGCACAAGAGGGTAAATGAGAGTTTGGGTGAGAGAGTATCATTATATCTTAGGGAGATGAAAAAGATTTTTTGGAAGGAGGTAAATAACAATTGTTCCATTCGGTGAGTGGAACAATTGGTTAAGTGATATCAGATAGTTACGGAATGAGAAGGAGATGGAGTGAGTATTTTGAAGGTTTGTTAAATGTCTTTGATGATAGAGTGGCAGATATAGGGTGTTTTGATTTGGGTGGTATACGAAGTGAGAGGGTCAGGGAGAATGAATTTGTGAAGAAGAGGTAGTGAAAGCTTTGCGGAAGATGAAATCCAGCAATGCGGAGGGTTTGGATTGAATTACAGCGGAATTTATTAAAAAAGGGGGTGACTGTGTTGTTGACTGGATTTTAAGGATATTCAATGTACCTATGGACCATGGTGAAGTGCCTTAGGAATGGTGGAATGCATGCATAGTGCCATTGTACAAAAGAAAAGGGGATACAGGTGAGTGCTCAAGGTACAGACGCATAAGTTTGTTGAGTATTCCTGGGAAATTTTATAGGAGGGTATTGATTGAGAGGGTGAAGGCATGTACAGAGCATCAGATTGGGGAAGAGCGGTGTGGTTTCAGAGATGGTAGAGGATGTGTGGTTTCCGAAGTGGTAGAGGATGTGTTTTCCGAGGTGGTAGAGATGTGTGGATCAAGTGTTTGCTTTGAAGAATGTATGTGAGAAATACTTAGAAAAACAGGATTTGTATGTAGCATTTATGGATTAGAGAGGGCATATGATAGCGTTGATTGAGATGCTTTGTGGAAGGTTCCAAGAGTATATGGTGTCGGAGGTAAGTCGCTAGAACCATTGACATTTTTTTTACCAAGTATGTATAGCAGTCTATCCCTGGGGATAGGGGAGAAAGAATACTTCCCACGTATTCCCTGCGTGTCGTAGAAGGCGACTAAAGGGGAAGGGAGCGGGTGGCTGGAAATCCTCCCCTCTCGTTTTTTTTTTTAATTTTCCTAAAGAAGGAACAGAGAAGGGGGCCAGGTGAGGATTTTCCCTCTAAGGCCCAGTCCTCTGTTCTTAGCTGGGAAAATGGCGAATAGTACGAAAAAAAAAAAAATGTATAGCAGTTGTATGAGTAGGAAGAGTGGAGAGTGATTAGTTCCCAGTGAATGTAGATCTGCAGCAGGGGTGTGTGATAACCCTATGGTTGTTTAATTTGTTATGTATGGGGTGGTTGGGGAGGTAAATGGGAGTGTTTTGGAGGGAGGGGCAAATATGCTGTCTATTGTGGATGAGAGAGCTTGGGAAGTGAGTCAGTCGTTGTTCGCTGATGATACAGCGATGGTGGCTGATTCTGGTGAGAAACTGCAGAATCTGGTGACTGAGTTTGGTAAAGTGTGTGAAAGAAGAAAGTTAAGAGTGAATGTGAGTAAGAGCAAGGTTATTAGGTACAGTAGGGTTGAGGGTCAAGTCAATTGGGATGTGTTACACTTATCTTCCCTACTTACCAATAGATGTTATGGCTATCCATTGTATCTTATTCAGTTTTCTTTGAGGAATGATATGTTTAGTTTTCTAAGTTGCATTATTCAGTATACATTATATTGTTTTGAGGGTTTTATCATAGTATGTTATGATGGGAAATTTTGTTTATTAGAATGTAATTAAATCAGTAATGAATATTTTCATTTATTACAAATTCTGGAAGGACACAACATATGTAAAAGACAAGAGAAAGAAAATAAGGAGCATTTGTATTCGAGAAGGAAATGTGATCTTGTTTGTTTACAGCTTCTCTCCCACACAAAATGGCCATACGAGGAAGATGTGATACAAAGCTGTTGGTAAATGTATAATGTAATCTGTACACATCCCAGTCATCTTAACACTTATGTATTTGAGGTCAATATATTGTTGTTTGTTGGATTTAACGGCCAGTGACCTATAAGTATGGTCATTAGGCCTGCAACCCTGTTTGATTTTTGACTGTAAAGTCCCTACATAATGAAAACATCAAAACCATTAAGTACAGCCTAGTTCTATTGGGGAAAAAAAAGAATTGGAAGAAAAGTTGGTAAGTGGTTATTGTGTGGACGTGAGAGCAAACATCACCCAGTCGGCACAACATCCACTGGTGCAGCTGCCAGAAGAACTGCGAAAGTGAAAGGATAGATTAGAGATAGTCCTTCACCATAACACAGAACATATATATAAAATATAACATAATGGCTTCGGCAACTCGTCAGCTGGACACCATAACGGAACCAACCCTAGGCCGAACCACCCCCGATCCTGGCCAGCAGCATAATGATCAAATTGCTTCTCCCACCACACAACCACCACCGATCCTGGCCAGCAGCATAATGATCAAATTGCTTCTCCCACCACACAACCACCCCCGATCCTGGCCAGCAGCATAATGATCAAATTGCTTCTCCCACCACACAACCACCACCGATCCTGGCCAGCTGCATAATGATCAAATTGCTTCTCCCACCACACAACCACCCCCGATCCTGGCCAGCAGCATAATGATCAAATTGCTTCTCCCACCACACAACCACCACCGATCCTGGCCAGCTGCATAATGATCAAATTGCTTCTCCCACCACACAACCACCACCGATCCTGGCCAGCAGCATAATGATCAAATTGCTTCTCCCACCACACAACCAGCCCAGAACGAAAGCAGCCACACCCCGAAGCCAGCTGCGGCACAGGGTCGAACCAACGAACCACCTTGTATCATCTTGATTATTTCCGTTTCCTTGGGAAAGATAAACATTTGGTTGATCATGTTATCATCACCAAGTGGATTGTTGATGGTCAAGTTGGTTTTCTTGTTCTTGAAATATTCTATCAGCCTCTTCCTGTGTTCATGATATTTCGCGCACTGTGTGAGGAGGTGGTCTATTGTCAGACTGGATAGGCCAGTTTCTCATCTTGTTGGGAAGCTTCGGTTTACATATGGTTGTAGGTGGGTACTGTAGGTACAGTTGAGACGTAGACGGGCCAGAACGACTTACTTTCTCCTAGTCTTCCTGTGCCACCAGGTCGTCCAGTCCGCTACTTGTGGTTTATATTTCCTTGGTTTAGTCAGGTTGGTCCACTGACTTTGCCACAGAAGAAATATTGAATCCTTTCCAAAGGAAAAGCAGGAGCCCAGCTCCCGAGGGATCGGAGCGACCTCCTCGAGTTCTGAGGTCGACTTAGCCAATCTATCTGCCTGTTCATTGTTGCCGTAAATGTTACAATGACCCGCCAGCCAGCCTCCCAGACCAAGATGATATCTTTATTACATGAATTTAGTTTATAAATGATGCTGCCCTGAATTTCATTTGACTCGGTATAACCCGAGTCTATAGCTTTAAGAGGTGACAATGAATATGGAAAAATGACTGATTTGATATGAATTGAATAAATTATATAATATATGGCCTTGTCAATAGCAAATAATTCCGCGCAGAAAACAATTGTATGGTTCGGTAGCCTGTACCGAAAACAATACTCAATCGACCATACACTTGCATCCACACACTCATCTGTCTTGGAGTCATCTGTGTAGAAGTGGACATATGATAAATGATGCATGATGACATGACGGAATCTCTGGTGTACCTCACTCTTCGGCGCCTTCCTTTTCGCCACAGGGAGCCAGTTGGCCTTAGTTTTTATTTTTGGCTGTTCCCAGGGAGGTAGTTTATTTGTGACCACCGTGTCCACTTCTTGCACTTTCAGACTAGAATTCTCACTGAGGAAGTGTATACTGAGGGTCAGGGGCCTGACGCCTCTCACCACGAACTGTTCATATTGTTGTGCCAGGCAGTAGTGTGTCTTCTCCTGGCCATCACAATGTCACATTTAACGTTCATTCATCTCGACGCAGCCGAAGAGGAGGTACATTCGCCTCAACTTGCAATCGTGGAACCCTGGTACATGACAGAGCTACAAGACACATTCGTAGACATTTATTCTGTAGCACATCCAACCTTTTCAGGGTACAGTCGCTCACTGAAGCATACACCTGACAGCCATAGTCTAGTTTACTTCTAGTAATGACCTTGTACAACATTAATAATGACCTTGTACAACATTAATAATGACCTTGTACAACATTAATAATGACCTTGTACAACATTAATAATGACCTTGTACAACATGGATAATGACCTTGTACAACATTAATAATGACCTTGTACAACATTAATAATGACCTTGTACAACATTAATAATGACCTTGTACAACATTAATAATGACCTTGTACAACATTAATAATGACCTTGTACAACATTAATAATGACCTTGTTCAACATTAATAATGACCTTGTACAACATTAATAATGACCTTGTACAACATTAATAATGACCTTGTACAACATTAACAATGACCTTGTACAACATTAATAATGACCTTGTACAACATGGATAATGACCTTGTACAACATTAATAATGACCTTGTACAACATTAATAATGACCTTGTACAACATTAATAATGACCTTGTACAACATTAATAATGACCTTGTACAACATTAATAATGACCTTGTACAACATGGATAATGACCTTGTACAACATTAATAATGACCTTGTACAACATTAATAATGACCTTGTACAACATTAATAATAACCTTGTACAACATGGATAATGACCTTGTAAAACATTAATAATGACCTTGTACAACATTAATAATGACCTTGTACAACATTAATAATGACCTTGTACAACATTAATAATGACCTTGTACAACATGGATAATGACCTTGTACAACATTAATAATGACCTTGTACAACATTAATAATGACCTTGTACAACATTAATAATGACCTTGTACAACATTAATAATGACCTTGTACAACATGGATAATGACCTTGTAAAACATTAATAATGACCTTGTACAACATTAATAATGACCTTGTACAACATGGATAATGACCTTGTACAACATTAATAATGACCTTGTACAACATTAATAATGACCTTGTACAACATTAATAATGACCTTGTACAACATGGATAATGACCTTGTACAACATTAATAATGACCTTGTACAACATTAATAATGACCTTGTACAACATGGATAATGACCTTGTACAACATGGATAATGACCTTGCACAACATTAATAATGACCTTGTACAACATTAATAATGACCTTGTACAACATTAATAATGACCTTGTACAACATTAATAATGACCTTGTACAACATGGATAATGACCTTTTACAACATTGATAATGACCTTGTACAACATTAATAATGACCTTGTACAACATTAATAATGACCTTGTACAACATTAATAATGACCTTGTACAACATTGATAATGACCTTGTACAACATTAATAATGACCTTGTACCACATTAATAATGACCTTGTACAACATTAATAATGACCTTGTACAACATTAATAATGACCTTGTACAACATTGATAATGACCTTGTACAACATTAATAATGACCTTGTACAACATTAATAATGACCTTGTACAACATTAATAATGACCTTGTACAACATTAATAATGACCTTGTACAACATTGATAATGACCTTGTACAACATTAATAATGACGTTTGTACAACATTAATATTGACGTTTGTGTAAATAAATTATACATTTCCTTTTTTCCATAGCCAGAGGTTGAACCATTATGTGACATTCATTTTTTTCCATTCATTTCAAGGTAGAAGTCTCAGTTTTCTAAATTGTTTCTTACATTTTTCATATGTATATATATGTATGTGTGTGTGTGTGTGTGTATATGTGCGTATGTATGTGTATGTGTGTGTATGTGTATATGTATATATATATGTATATTATCCCTGGGGATAGGGGTGAAAGAATACTTCCCACGTATTCCTCGCGTGTCGTAGAAAGCGACTAGAGGGGACGGGAGCGGGGGGCCAGAAATCCTCCCCTCCTTGTATTAACTTTCTAAAATGGGAAACAGAAGAAGGAGTCACGCGGGGAGTGCTCATCCTCCTCGAAGGCTCAGAGTGGGGTGCCTAAATGTGTGTGGATGTAACCAAGATGTGAAAAAAGGAGAGATAGGTAGTATGTTTGAGGAAAGGAACCTGGATGTTTTGGCTCTGAGTGAAACGAAGCTCAAGGGTAAAGGGGAAGAGTGGTTTGGGAATGTCTGGGGAGTAAAGTCAGGGGTTAGTGAGAGGACAAGAGCAAGGGAAGGAGTAGCAATACTCCTGAAACAGGAGTTGTGGGAGTATGTGATAGAGTGTAAGAAAGTAAATTCTCGATTAATGTGGGTAAAACTGAAGGTTGATGGAGAGAGGTGGGTGATTATTGGTGCATATGCACCTGGGCATGAGAAGAAAGATCAAGAGAGGCAAGTGTTTTGGGAGCAGCTGAATGAGTGTGTTAGTGGTTTTGATGCACGAGACCGGGTTATAGTGATGGGTGATTTGAATGCAAAGGTGAGTAATGTGGCAGTTGAGGGAATAATTGGTATACATGGGGTGTTCAGTGTTGTAAATGGAAATGGTGAAGAGCTTGTAGATTTATGTGCTGAAAAAGGACTGATGATTGGGAATACCTGGTTTAAAAAGCGAGATATACATAAGTATACTTATGTAAGTAGGAGAGATGGCCAGAGAGCGTTATTGGATTACGTGTTAATTGACAGGCGTGCGAAAGAGAGACTTTTGGATGTTAATGTGCTGAGAGGTGCAACTGGAGGGATGTCTGATCATTATCTTGTGGAGGCTAAGGTGAAGATCTGTATGGGTTTTCAGAAAAGAAGAGTGAATGTTGGGGTGAAGAGGGTGGTGAGAGTAAGTGAGCTTGAGAAGGAGACCTGTGTGAGGAAGTACCAGGAGAGACTGAGTACAGAATGGAAAAAGGTGAGAACAATGGAAGCAAGGGGAGTGGGGGAGGAATGGGATGTATTTAGGGAATCAGTGATGGATTCCGCAACAGATGCTTGTGGCATGAGAAGAGTGGGAGGTGGGTTGATTAGAAAGGGTAGTGAGTGGTGGGATGAAGAAGTAAGAGTATTAGTGAAAGAGAAGAGAGAGGCATTTGGACGATTTTTGCAGGGAAAAAATGCAATTGAGTGGGAGATGTATAAAAGAAAGAGACAGGAGGTCAAGAGAAAGGTGCAAGAGGTGAAAAAAAGGGCAAATGAGAGTTGGGGTGAGAGAGTATCATTAAATTTTAGGGAGAATAAAAAGATGTTCTGGAAGGAGGTAAATAAAGTGCGTAAGACAAGGGAGCAAATGGGAACTTCAGTGAAGGGCGCAAATGGGGAGGTGATAACAAGTAGTGGTGATGTGAGAAGGAGATGGAGTGAGTATTTTGAAGGTTTGTTGAACGTGTTTGATGATAGAGTGGCAGATATAGGGTGTTTTGGTCGAGGTGGTGTGCAAAGTGAGAGGGTTAGGGAAAATGATTTGGTAAACAGAGAAGAGGTAGTGAAAGCTTTGCGGAAGATGAAAGCCGGCAAGGCAGCAGGTTTGGATGGTATTGCAGTGGAATTTATTAAAAAAGGGGGTGACTGTATTGTTGACTGGTTGGTAAGGTCATTTAATGTATGTATGACTCATGGTGAGGTGCCTGAGGATTGGCGGAATGCGTGCATAGTGCCATTGTACAAAGGCAAAGGGGATAAGAGTGAGTGCTCAAATTACAGAGGTATAAGTTTGTTGAGTATTCCTGGTAAATTATATGGGAGGGTATTGATTGAGAGGGTGAAGGCATGTACAGAGCATCAGATTGGGGAAGAGCAGTGTGGTTTCAGAAGTGGTATAGGATGTGTGGATCAGGTGTTTGCTTTGAAGAATGTATGTGAGAAATACTTAGAAAAGCAAATGGATTTGTATGTAGCATTTATGGATCTGGAGAAGGCATATGATAGAGTTGATAGAGATGCTCTGTGGAAGGTATTAAGAATATATGGTGTGGGAGGAAAGTTGTTAGAAGCAGTGAAAAGTTTTTATCGAGGATGTAAGGCATGTGTACGTGTAGGAAGAGAGGAAAGTGATTGGTTCTCAGTGAATGTAGGTTTGCGGCAGGGGTGTGTGATGTCTCCATGGTTGTTTAATTTGTTTATGGATGGGGTTGTTAGGGAGGTAAATGCAAGAGTTTTGGAGAGAGGGGCAAGTATGAAGTCTGTTGGGGAAGAGAGAGCTTGGGAAGTGAGTCAGTTGTTGTTCGCTGATGATACAGCGCTGGTGGCTGATTCATGTGAGAAACTGCAGAAGCTGGTGACTGAGTTTGGTAAAGTGTGTGGAAGAAGAAAGTTAAGAGTAAATGTGAATAAGAGCAAGGTTATTAGGTACAGTAGGGTTGAGGGTCAAGTCAATTGGGAGGTGAGTTTGAATGGAGAAAAACTGGAGGAAGTGAAGTGTTTTAGATATCTGGGAGTGGATCTGGCAGCGGATGGAACCATGGAAGCGGAAGTGGATCATAGGGTGCGGGAGGGGGCGAAAATTCTGGGGGCCTTGAAGAATGTGTGGAAGTCGAGAACATTATCTCGGAAAGCAAAAATGGGTATGTTTGAAGGAATAGTGGTTCCAACAATGTTGTATGGTTGCGAGGCGTGGGCTATGGATAGAGTTGTGCGCAGGAGGATGGATGTGCTGGAAATGAGATGTTTGAGGACAATGTGTGGTGTGAGGTGGTTTGATCGAGTGAGTAACGTAAGGGTAAGAGAGATGTGTGGAAATAAAAAGAGCTTGGTTGAGAGAGCAGAGGAGGGTGTTTGGAAGTGGTTTGGGCACATGGAGAGAATGAGTGAGGAAAGATTGACCAAGAGGATATATGTGTCGGAGGTGGAGGGAACGAGGAGAAGAGGGAGACCAAATTGGAGGTGGAAAGGTGGAGTGAAAAAGATTTTGTGTGATCGGGGCCTGAACATGCAGGAGGGTGAAAGGAGGGCAAGGAATAGAGTGAATTGGAGCGATGTGGTATACCGGCGTTGACGTGCTGTCAGTGGATTGAATCAAGGCATGTGAAGCGTCTGGGGAAAGCCATGGAAAGCTGTGTAGGTATGTATATTTGCGTGTGTGGACGTATGTATATACATGTGTATGGGGGGGGGGGGCATTTCTTTCGTCTGTTTCCTTGCGCTACCTCGCAAACGCGGGAGACAGCGACAAAGTATAAAAAAAAAAAAAAAAAAACATTAATAATGACCTTGTACAACATTAATAATGACCTTGTACAACATTGATAATGACCTTGTACAACATTAATAATGACCTTGTACAACATGGATAATGACCTTGTAAAACATTAATAATGACCTTGTACAACATTAATAATGACCTTGTACAACATGGATAATGACCTTGTACAACATTAATAATGACCTTGTACAACATTAATAATGACCTTGTACAACATTAATAATGACCTTGCACAACATTAATAATGACCTTGTACAACATGGATAATGACCTTGTACAACATTGATAATGACCTTGTACAACATTAATAATGACCTTGTACCACATTAATGATGACCTTGTACAACATTAATAATGACCTTGTACAACATTGATAATGACCTTGTACAACATTAATAATGACCTTGTACCACATTAATAATGACCTTGTACAACATTAATAATGACCTTGTACAACATTAATAATGACCTTGTACAACACTGATAATGACCTTGTACAACATTAATAATGACCTTGTACAACATTGATAATGACCTTGTACAACATTAATAATGACCTTGTACAACATTGATAATGACCTTGTACAACATTGATAATGACCTTGTACAACATTAATAATGACCTTGTACAACATTAATAATGACCTTGTACAACATTAATAATGACCTTGTACAACATTGATAATGACCTTGTACAACATTAATAATGACCTTGTACAACATGGATAATGACCTTGTACAACATTAATAATGACCTTGTACAACATTAATAATGACCTTGTACAACATTGATAATGACCTTGTACAACATTGATAATGACCTTGTACAACATTAATAATGACCTTGTACAACATTAATAATGACCTTGTACAACATTAATAATGACCTTGTACAACATTAATAATGACCTTGTACAACATGAGTAATGACCTTGTACAACATTAATAATGACCTTGTACAATATTAATAATGACCTTGTACAACATTAATAATGACCTTGTACAACATTGATAATGACCTTGTACAACATTAATAATGACCTTGTACAACATTAATAATGACCTTGTACAACATTAATAATGACCTTGTACAACATTGATAATGACCTTGTACAACATTAATAATGACCTTGTACAATATTAATAATGACCTTGTACAACATTAATAATGACCTTGTACAACATTAATAATGACCTTGTACAACATTAATAATGACCTTGTACAACATTAATAATGACCTTGTACAACATTAATAAAGATTTCCAGTCGGCTTCCCAAAATGAACCCGAGAGATACTTAAGAATATCTAACCGTTTATTACTATTTGTAAGCAAATAATCTATGTGTTTTTTCCAAATCAAACTTTGGTCAAAATGTAAGCCAAGGAATCTTACATTATTACAAAAGGCAATCGGGTTGTTCTCTAATTTTAGCTGCAAATTCGGGACTTTATTTTTGCGGATATAAACAACCGCGACACTTTTAGCTGGTGAAGACTTGAATTCCCACTACATCGCTCAACGTTGAACGGATTCAAGTGTAACTTGAACCCGTTCAGCCGTCAAGTGTGCATTAGGCGAGGATGTGCCGTAGTGCACAATCATCAGCATCAAGTGAATATTTAAGGTTTCGAGGGACGGAAGCTGGAGACAAAATATCATTAATCATGATGTTAAATAATGGGCTCAAAACGCTGCCTTGCGACACCCCGTTTTCTTGGACAAATATATCCGAGATTAAGTTTGATGCAGTAAACTTGACAGCGAATGTTCTGTCATGTAAGATTTTTTTTTTATAAAAACAGGTAAAGAACCTCTTAAACCAATAGCATAAAGTTTGCTTAAAATTCCGTTTCGCCATGTCATGTCAAAGGCTTTTTCCAAATCTAAAAAAACTGCAGTTAGAAAATCTTTCTTTATAAAAGCATCTAAAATGTTATGTTCTAAATTCATGAAATGATCCATTGCGCTTCTGTGTTTATGGAATGCACACTGTTGATCATTTAACAAGTTTTGCGATTCTAATAAACAAAGAAGTCTTTTATTAACCATTCTCTCCATGACCTTACAAATGCAGCTCGTCGATGCGTCCAGAACCTTTTGTGATGGGGATGACGTGCGCAAAGTGCCAGGAGTTTGGAAACGTTCGAGACGTCCAAATCTTATCATTGTACAATGTTAACAGAGTAGTCAGGTTAGCCTGACTAAGATGATGAATCATCTTGTAGGTTATCCCGCTGGGTCCTGGGCTGGTACAGTTGCAGGATTTCAGGACAAGAAGTAATTGTTTAAGAGTAAATGCATTATTGTATGGCATAGTGTCATCTTCTGTGGCAAAGTCAGTCACTGTTTGCTCGGCCTGACGTTTGTGAGGTACAAACCGTCGATCGTCATTGGTCGAGCTACTTATGTCTGAGAATCTGCTGGCGATAGCGATGGCTATGTCAACTGTGTCGTCTATGGTGCCGTCTTGCGTGGTAAGTTGGGGGAAGGAAGATTGTTCATATTTTCTGGTCATTTTCTATATTGTGGACCAGACCTGACTGCTGGGTGTGTCTTTATAAACAGTTGAAACATAGCAGCCACGCCAGGCGTCTCTTTTGGCTTGTCGTATTGCTCTTCTTGCCTGAGCTCTCGCTTGTTGATATGTAATGAAGTTGTTATCTGAAGCTCTTTGTCGACAGTCCTATATCTCCTATTGCGCTCACATTTCGGCAACCTGGTGTCCACCAAGGAACTCTGTGCTTTGTGGATGTTGTAGTGATCTTAGGAACAGAGGCCTCAGCAGCCCTGAGGATGGTATTGGTTACATTATTGACCTTTGGGCCAGGGTCATCTCCGGATATGTCTAGGACAGCTTGTCTTGAGAATGACCCCCAGTCTGCTTTCTTATAAGGCAATCTAATCGGAGACGGTCTGGTACACTTGTCACATGTATAAGAAAGACAGATTAGGAAGTGGTCACTTGCCAAGAAGTGGTCATAAGTACCCAGGTGATGTTATTTAGTATATCTGGGGATGACCAAGATAGGTCGATGGCTGAGATGTTTCCTGTCCCATCATCTACACGAGTTCCACTACCATCGTTCACAAGAGCCAGATTAGAATTCATGATATGATTTACCATTTGTTTCCCGCGAGAGTCTGCCCGTACACTTCCCCACTGATGATGATGATGAGCGTTGAAGTCTCCAAGAATTAGTTTGTGTGGGATCATTGACTAAAGAGCAAAGTGAACTCATCATCATCAAGTGCATTGGAACCGGGACAGTAAATTGAACACATGGCCAGGTACGTGTTATGAAATTCTACTCTACATGCGACAACTTCTAGAGCAGAAATTAAAGTCACTCCTGTATGGGGTAAGCTTTGGTGTACATAAATGACTACCCCATGATCTTCTATACGGGTGATAGTTATTACATAGATGACTACCCCATGATCTTCTATACGGGTCATAGTTATTACATAAATGACTACCCCATGATCTTCTATACGGGTGATAGTTATCTAAAACAACACAATCTTCGACTGTGCTGTTCAGATTGGTCTCTTGTAAACATATAACAGATGGTCTATATAATACAAGCAACAGTGACAGTTGTGCTGGCTTATTCCTAAGACCTCTACAATTCCACTGAATGATATTGAACGCGTTGGTTTAAGATTTCTTTCGTCGGCCAGCTTTGTGAACCCTTTTTTTTTTTGGACTTGGGCGAGTCCAAAGGGGGAACGGGATTGGCTCCTGATAGTGGAGACGGTATTGTCGTCCATCAATTCCACCGAAGAAGACTTCGTCGAGGAAGACCTCCTCACTGTAGCCACAGGAACGATGACGTGCGACATAGTTTCTTTTGAAAGTTTCACCAAATTTGTCTTGTTCTCTTTCATGTTTTTCGGTGTAACAGAAAAGGTGGCTTCTGAGTATGAGTCTTTGTCAGTATTGTCGTCAGACCCAGCGTCAGTGTCGGTCTGCTTCGTTAAAAGTTCGTCTGGAGTGGTGGGTCGGGGTACAGCAGTTCGAATTGTCTGCCTGGCAATTGTAACTGTTGGCGCCAGACGTATGAAAGTTGACTGCGAAAATAATGGAATGACGCATCTAATCCATTGTGGACACGTCAGTCTGTAAGATGCCTTATTGAATGTATAAGATCCTAAGATGCCTTATTGAATGTATAAGATCCTAAGATGCCTTATTGAACGTATAAGATCCTAAGATGCCTTATTGAATGTATAAGATCCTAAGATGCCTTATTGAATGTATAAGATCCTAAGATGCCTTATTGAATGTATAAGATCCCGTTGTCAGTCTGTAAGATGCCTTATTGAATGAATAAGATCCCATTGTTGTTTACTGGCAGGAAGAGATCATGTTTACTCAGCGAAGTAAATAAACTCAGTACACCACGAGACTCGAGCTGTTTGATACCCCCATGTGTTGCTCCGTCTCGCGCACCGGTTTCTCCTCCTATGGGACTTGTGTGGGAGGAACAAGTGGTGCCCAGACCCGGGAGCAGCCTTTACGTGCTCAAGCGAACTGAACTTGTGTATACGTGCAGCAAGCTGTGGTGATTACTCGTGATGGCGGAGAAGGAGCAACTTGAAAGAGGACGAGCGGCTGCTCGAGGATGGTGTACGAGAGCCTCCAAGGCTTTGCTGACTTTGCTTGAACTGCCAACTGTGTCCAGGGTGGAGCTGGAAGACGCTATAGCGGATTTAGATAAGCGTCTAGACACCTTGGACCGAGTTCAAGCGGAATATGAACTGACAATAAGTGACCCTAAGTTGTTGGAAGCAGACCTGGACAAAGCAGATAGTTTACGCAGTGGTGTTAGAGCTGTTCGGGTGCAGGCTGGCGAACTGTTGGCGAAACTGGATAAGACTGTCGTCCATGAAGGGTCGGGAAGTAGGGAAGATAAGTCTACAAGTGCAAGCGCAGTGTCTACTAGTGCCAGTGTGAACCTTCCACGGCTCGACTTGCCGAAGTTTAGTGGTGAACTAACCCAGTGGCAGTCATTCTGGGATTTGTTCGTGGCCATGGTAGACGACTCTACCAACCATCAGCAAGTTCACCTATCTGCAGGCCTTATTGGAAGGTGAGGCCAAGTCTGTCATCCAAGGCTTGTCACTTACTGCAGTTAATTATGCTGTGGCCTGTAATCTGTTGAAGGAGCGGTATGGGAAGCCAGAGAGGATTATCTTCGCCCACATTCAAGCTCTTCTTGGCTTGAGCCTGCCGTTCAAGCCTCAAGGAGCTACGACTTATGTGTCCGCCTTGAGGAAGCTGCAGGATGACCTCCTGATCCACATCAGGAGTTTGGAGGCACTGGGGGTAAGTGGCAGTGAGTTTGGCCTCTTCCCCACCCCAATGATTTTGTCTCGTCTGCCGAGCGACATCTGTTTGGAGTGGTCGAGGGAAGGATCGGGCCACGAAAGGGATCTCGCATGGCTGCTGGATTTTCTTAGGAAGGAGATTGAGCGCCGTGAACGCTCAGACTCCTTTAAGGACGTGACTACTGCTGCAGGGACAGACGGCCGCAGTGTGAGGGAGTCTGAGAGAAGAAAGAAGTCTCCTAGTTCTGCATTTGCTCTTCAGACAGTCTCAGAGACATATTCAGGTGGGTGTGGATTTTGTAATAAGTCCCATTCCAGTGAAAAGTGCTTTAAAGTTATCAAACTTCCACGTGCAGAACGACTGGAAAATATTCGTTCTGCTGAGCTGTGTTTTAAGTGCTTAAAAAGGGGGCACGTAGATAGAGGTTGCAGGGCAAAGTGCTCTAAGTGTAAAGGCAACCATAATGTCCTTCTCTGCTCAAAGGATAATGTTTCACCTAAGGGCAGGGCTGTTAGTCAGCCGGCTAAGGAGAGTGAAGGGGAAACGGGAGATACCAATGTTATGCCTGGTGATCTAGTTGGTGTTTCTCATTCTTCACAGTTTAAATAAAGGTGTTGTGTCTTGCCGACAGCAAAAGTTCAAGTGTATGGAAGGCATGGCAAGTACAGTGAAGCTACCTTGTTGTTCGACTCTGGGGCAGATCGATCCTATGTGTTGAGTGAATTTGTAAGGAAGGTTAGGCCTACATGGATACCTTCTGAACAGATGTCCTATTCTGCCTTTGGGGGAAGGAAGAGTTCTAGATCTACCCAGTGTAATATCTATGACCTGAAGTTAATGGATGTTAATAATGAAGTAGCGTGTTTACTTGCAGCTGAAGTGCCCACAATATGTGCTCCATTATTACGTCCTTGTGTTCCAGCTAAAACCCTACTGCCCTTTAAGTCTGTGCAGTTAGCAGATATGTATGAGCGGGACAGGAAGGTAAATGTTGACATTTTGATAGGACTTGATGGCTATTGGAAATTTGTAATCCCCAACAAGAATTTGCAGGTTGAGGGACTAATGGCTCAAGAGACGGTGTTTGGTTGGATCCTGTCTGGGAATTGTGCTTCAGCATCCAAGGGAAATGTTAAGTTGTCTCAGATGTTATGCATTAACAATTTCAATGAGACTGAGTTACATAAGTTTTGGGATTTAGAGTCAGTGGGAATTTGTGACAAGGAAGTATATCCTGATGTTAGCAACCATCCTGTGTTAAAATCCTTTTCAGAGACAGTTAAGTTTAAGGATGATAGATATGAGGTTGCTCTTCCCTGGAAATCAGAGCATAAGAGTAGCCTCCAAAATAATGAAAGGTTTGCAAGGAAAAAGTTGTTATGTTTGATGCATAAATTTAAATCCAATCCTAAACTTCAGGAGGAGTATGATGCCGTATTTGAGGGTTACGAACGGGAAGGCATCATTGAAGAGATACCTGAGGGTGAGATGAACAGCCCATACCCCACATTCTACCTTCCTCATCATCCTGTCGTCAGGGAAGTCAGCACCACAAGTAAAGTAAGACCGGTCTTTGACGCATCTGCTGTGAGCTATAATGGAGTCTCATTAAATCACTGTCTTGAGGTGGGTCCCCCTCTTAACCCACAGTTGGTAGAGGTACTTATGAGTTTCAGAAGGTGGAAGGTTGCCTTAACTGGTGATATCACTAAAGCTCTCCTCCACATTAATGTAAGGAAAGAAGACAGGGACGTGCATAGATTTCTTTGGAACTATAATGGTAACATTCGGATAATGACATTTACTAGAGTTCCATTTGGCAATAAAAGTAGTCCATTTCGTTTGAACGCAACTGTTAAACATCATCTTAAAAGCTTTCCTGATTCTGAAGTTATTGCAGAGCTAAAGGATAACCTATATGTGGATGACTGGTCGTCAGGAGCTGACAGTGCAGAGGAAGCCTTTGCTAAGTTTGATGAGGCACGGTCAGTTCTATCCAAGGCCAGTATGACACTTTCAAAGTGGAGCTCGAACTGCAATGCCTTAAAAGACAGATTTAATGACTACTTAGAGCCCAGCAAGCATGCAGAGACAAAGATTCTTGGTTTACATTGGTGTTTGATTAGAGATAGTTTTTCCTTTGATTGTTTATAATTGAAGGATCTTGAGGTAGCATCGCAGTTCTCAGTGTCATCAGTAAATTATTTGATCCTCTTGGCCTTCTATGCCCAGTAATCATGATGGCAAAAATTATGTTCCAAGATATTTGGAGACTTGGACTTTCTTGGGATGAGATCTTGCCTACAGAATTGCAACACCGGTTTCAGAAGTGGGTTCAAAATATAAAAGTTCTTAACACATGGCAAGTTAATCGTTGTTACTTTCCAGAACTTGTATGGAACAAGCTACAAAATGTAGAACTGCATGCCTTTGGAGATGCTTCCAAGAAGGAGTATGGTGCCTGTGTATACTTGAGAGTTCCTGATAATGACGGGTCATTTAAGGTAATCTTAGTTCTAGCCAAAGGAAGGGCAGCACCTATCAAGAAATTGTCGGTGCCGAGGTTGGAATTAATGGGTGCTCCTCTGTGTGCTAGGCTATCTGTATTTGTGAAGACTTCCCTACACTTAATTGATGTACAAATGTACTGCTGGACTGATTCTAAAGTAGCATTGTCATGGATAAAGGGAGACCCTAATAGATGGAAGACTTTTGTAGCGAATAGAATAACTGAGATTCAGAGTTTAATCCCCCCAGTTCAGTGGAAGCATATCCCTGGTAAAGATAATCCAGCAGACCTTATTTCCAGAGGTGCCTTTGCTGAAGACTTAATTTCCTGTACCTCGTGGCTGAATGGTCCTGCTTGGCTCTCTGAACACTTTACTCCCATGCAACAGGATGAGGTACCAGCAGCACTGCCCATTGTAGAGGAGGTATTCCCAGACAGCCCAGTGACATGCTTAGTGTTGTCCGAGCATCCATCAGTAGGGACTGACTACGCCTGCTGCGGTCATTTTACAAAAGCTATTAAGTGTGTAGCTTGGGTAATAAGGTTTGTGAACAATTGTAAACCTCATGATGCTGTTAAATGTTTTGGGCCCTTGTCTTATACAGAGTTAGATCAAGCTAAGACAAAGTTAATAATTTGTGTTCAGAGAGAAAGGTACAGCCAAGAGATCAATGCCTTAATGCTTGGAAAGTCACTCTCTTAGAGTTCTGACATTAGGAAATTCTATCCTTTTATGGATGAAAATGGTCTTTTGAGAAGTAAGAGTCGGCTGGACCAGGCTGAATTAAGTTATGATTGCAAGTATCCCATGATTATTCCAGCAGGTCACATTGCCAAGCTGTTAGTTAGTTTCCAACATGTATTTCTGAAACACGCTGGTGTTTCCACTTTAATTTCAACATTAAGATCTTGTTACTTAATCGTCGGATTAAGAAAGCTTGCTAAGGTAGTCTGTAGAGAGTGTATGATTTGTCGTAGACATCACTCACAAGCTTGCCGTCAGCCTATAGCTCCTCTCCCAGGACTAAGAATTAACTCTGCTCCTCCTTTCTGTGTGACAGGTGTAGATTATGCTGGACCACTGTTTTGTGTTGATTTTCCATGCAAGAAGCTGTACATTTTGTTATTCGCTTGTGGAGTTGTCCGTGCAGTACACTTAGAGTTGACTAACTCTATGTCTTATGATGATTGCTTACTTGCCTTTCGTAGGTTTTCTGCCTGAAGAGGTCTTCCATCAGTTATTTACCATGACAATGCCAAGACTTTTATTAGTATGTCTAAACAATTGCATCAGTTCTTTGGCACCCTTGCTCCCCAGTGGAAGTTTGTTGTACCCCATGCTCCATGGTGGGGAGGTTGGTGGGAAAGATTAGTCCGATCTGTTAAATTAGCTCTGAGAAAGACTCTTGGTATAAAATGTTTAACAAGATGTGAGCTAGAGACTACCTTACATGAAATTGAGGCATGTGTAAATTCCAGACCCTTAACTTTTGCCACAGATGATCCTAATTCTGTAAGCCCTTTAACATCTCATTTTTTAATTGGACGCACTGCTGGATTTCATAGAGAGCTTAAAGGTGATTGCCAGGTTCCTGAAATGTCACATAAGGACCTATGTGATCGAGAAAGCCTGAGACATCAACAACTTGATAAGTTTTGGAAAGTGTGGGTGTCTGACTATTTACTGAATATACCCCCTATCGTTACGGGTTTCACACCCAGATGTAAACTGGAGAAGGGATCTGTTGTGCTGGTTCGGGAAGATAATTCTCCTCGTTTGCAATGGCCCCTTGAAGTGATTGTTGAGCTATTCCCTGGGAAGGATGGAATAATTCGTAGTGTCAAAGTTAAGACTGCAAAGGGAGTAATTAGTAGGCCAGTGCAAAAACTGCATAACTTGGAGCTTTCATCTGCAGGGGAGGATGCTACAACAGATGAAGCTCATAGTCCCTTACCACCAACAGATGCCGCCTTCCCAGCATATGCTCAAGGTTCTGATGAGGCTCACTCCATGACACCGTCGTCAACTTATGTGTCTAGAACAGGACGAACTGTAAAGCCTCCTCAGAGACTGAATATGTGAGATTGGAGGGTTTGAGATGTATTGTAGATTTAGGTTGATGATCAGTATAGTCCCTTTGGGTATTGTTTATTTGTATCATTTGCTTCCCAGGGTGAGGGTTGAGTTGACTCTTAGTGAGACATTTGTATTTATACATCCTGATGCCATATGATCATGTTGTTGAGAGTAAGGATAGGAGTTATTAAAGGTACTCCTATGGTGGGGAAATGTTGGCGCCAGACGTATGAAAGTTGACTGCGAAAATAATGGAATGACTCATTTAATCCATTGTGGACACGTCAGTCTGTAAGATGCCTTATTGAATGTATAATATCCCATTGTTGTTTACTGGCAGGAAGAGATCATGTTTACTCAGCGAAGTAAATCAACTCAGTACACCACGAGACTCGAGCTGTTTGATACCCCCCATGTGTTGCTCCGCCTCGCGAGTTATTTTTCACCGGTTTCTCCTCCTATGGGACTTGTGTGGGAGGAACAGTAACCATGACCGCCTTACATTTCAATGCCACAGCATAAGACTCATTATGTTTGGGAGTCTGGTGAGTCTCCTTCGCCCTCTTCCTTGCTTCACCATATGAAATGTTCTCGTTTACCTTAACTGTCCAGACTTCCTTCTCAAGCTCGTACCGAGGACATTCTCGGTACGAGCTTGGGTGGTTGCTTCCCCCCCACAGTTAACGCACAGTACCACCTTGGCTGGACAAGTGTCAGCAACATGGTCCTCGCTGCCACACTTTCCACATCGAGATGAAAGGGTACAATACTTTTCACCATGACCAAACCTTTGACATTTAAAACATCGCAAGGGGTTTGGTATGTAAGGTCTGACAGCTACCTTAACCTAATCTACGGCAATATCATTTGGCAACTTTGATTTGCCGAAAGTTAGAGTGATCAGGTGGGTTGTACGTGGCTGGCCGTCAAAAAGTTTTGTGATAAGTCGAGCAGCGATCACTTGCTCGTCTGCACGTTCATTTACTATGTCGTCCTCACTCATGCCCATGACATCAGGACACAAGACTCCTCTGCATGAGTTCATGGTCACCGGAATGGAAGCCACAACATCGTAAACATGAAATTTTCTCAGCTTTAGTAAGCCTGCCACTTGATTTGATGACTTAACTTTAACAAGAAGGTCACCACGAGCCAGTTTCCTTACCATCTCAGCAGCACCAGCCAGGCTGGCCACCAATTACTTTCTTGATGAGGAAGGGGTTGAGGGAAGCGTTAAACCGGTCACATGTAACTTGAAAAATTCCGCATTTGTGGACTTAATATCGGTTACAACCACTACCCTCTACGGGAGTAGTGGTTGGCTTAATAGAGTCCATACCAGTGGGGCTAGGTCCTAGATTTTGGGGTGGCGTGTGGTACCACCCCACACAAAAGGTACTTGTAACACCTTACATCTTCTCTAAGACAATATGCGAGGCAGCTGATCAGACAGACACAGTAGGGCCGGCTGGACGTACCAAGCTGGGTGAAGTTCTCCTGCGGTCATCATCTCTCGAGTGATCACACAATTGTGTCCAGCCTTCGTGAAATGTACCAGTGGTCCAGCAACGCCTGAAACACCGGTCAACACTCACTTGCCTGTAAACACAAAAAGAGAAGAGTAAACACAGAAAATAAACACAAATAAAATTTAGGGGAGGAAATGGGGGAATGCTTCACTAAGCTAAAGAGCTAAGCTAAGCCTTAACAAAAAAAAAAAGGTAAATAAGGGAAGCCCTCTTTTACCAGTTCTGAGGTCAATATAGTTGCCAAAGAGATTTAAAGTGAAGTTAGATAGAGAGACATCAATGTATCAAGAATAAATAGCATCATTTATGTTACGAGAGAGCCATGTTTATTTTGCTATTATAGATACATTTTCAATCATTTTTATCTGTATTTGGTATTTGACCAACGTAACAAGAGGCAAAAGTAGGTAATTAATTACAGCCGTCAGCTGTCAGGAGATGTTGGCCAGATTGTCGGGAAATCTATGTCTAGCCCATGTTAACAGAAGCTGTTGGTGTCCCTACCAATACTGAAGGACCCTCAAGATGGTGATGATAGTGAACAAGTTGGAATGGAGAGATTAAGATCAGAATTTGAGCTGAAGAAAATGTAACTAGAGGCAGGAAAAGAGAGATCCAGGCTGATAGGGAAGTAAGGCTTAGACAATTAGTAACTGATGGTACAAGGAGGAAATTTAGAGATGATAATGGTAAAGTAAGTCAATTACCTGAGTTTACAGAAGCTGAGGACTTCTTTATTCAATTTGAAAAACTTGCAACTAACAAAGAATGGAATGAAATTGACTAGTCTATGTTGGTGCAGAGTACATTTAAGGGTAAGGCTAGAGAGGGGTATGCATGTATTAGTTTAATGGAATCAGTAGATCATAAGGCTGTGAAGGAAGCAGTATTAAAAACTGTGGAACTGGAGGCAGATGCATACAGGAGAAGGTTCAGGGACGTCAAGAAAATTAGCGGACAAACTCATCTGGAGATGGCTAGAGAATGTCGAATGACATTTGATAGGTGGTGTAGATCTGAAAAAGTAGAGACAATGGAAGAACATAGAAAACTAATCCTGTTGGAACAGTTCAAAAATGACTTACAACCTGAAACATATCATGAAATGTGCAATAGTGGAGTGAAAAATGTGACAGAAGCAGCCAGAATGGCTGACCAGTTAGAAATAGCTTACAAATATTGTAAGAAAGAAATAACAAAGAAACAAAGTATGATAAGATAGAGTAATAGGCAGAATTGCGACCAACTTTTTAAATATCCAGACTATTCAAATGTTCAAGAGCCTAGTCAACAAGGGAAGGCTCACATAACTATGGGCCACAAAACAATGTAAAAAATAGATTCCAAATACATACACAATACAGGTATTCAAGACCTCAGTTTAGTCATAACACTTATGTTAGTAGACAGGAGAGATCACCAATGAAATGTTTGGGATGTGAAGAATTTGGTCATGGTAAATATCAGTGTCAAAAATCACTAAAGACTATAGGATCAAATGTTGCTTGGGAACAGAAACATGATATTGGTGAGGTATGAAGTAATGAATATAATGTAAATAAACCAAAATCTGCAATTTATTAGCCATTTTTAATGAAGGACAGGTTGGAATTAAAGGTGGTCCTAAAAAGAAAATTCTAATATTGAGGGATACTGGAGCAGGTCAGAGTTTAATTCTGAAAGATGTATTAGAGTGGATGAAGGAGTCTTACTCTGGGGAAAATATAAATGTAAAAGGGTTAGGGTTAGGCAAGTCCATCCCATTACATTATATTGAGAGTGGATTTGTGAGTTACTGTGTAAAGGTTGAGATATGTGAGGAATTTCCTATACCTGGAGTACATTTGCTATTGAGCAATGATTTGACGTGACAAATGAGTCCCAGAGCCAATCATTAACCTATACCTGGAGTACACTTGCTATTGAGCAATGATTTGACGTGACAAATGAGTCCCAGAGCCAATCATTAACCTATACCTGGAGTACACTTGCTATTGAGCAATGATTTGACGTGACAAATGAGTTCCAGAGCCAATCATTAACCTAGTAATCTATTTAATGTAGATACTGTTGTGAAGGTGAACCACATGACAGATTAAACTGTAGAGAATCAGACTGATAGTAATGTACAGTGTAGGTAAATGGTTTATCCAGCTTGTATTGTGACCAGATCAATGTTAAAGAGAGAATTTGATTATAATTTAGGTGAATTATTTAATGAAGAGTATGTAACTTAGATATAATTCAATAGAAACTGGAAATGAGAAGAGCATTGTGGAATCAAAACTTGATGTATTCCCAGATGTTGTTGTGGACAAGCAAGAGTTGACAAAGTTACAGAAGGGTGATGAGAGTTTGGAAGAATGAGAGTGATGTGTCAGTTGGATTTTATGTACAAAATGGTGTGTTAATGAGTAAATGGAGGCCTGCTTATGTTCCAACATCTGATCACTGGGAGGTCAAAAAGCAAATTGTAGTTCCATAGAATTATAGGGTGCATGTAATAGCTCTGTCTCATAGTTTTTCTTTGTCTGGATGTTTGGGAGTTAGGAGGACAAATGATAGAATATTAACTCATTCTTATTGGCCAAATATGAAGAAAGATATGTCCCAGTAGTGTAAGACTTGTGAATTATGTCAGAGAGTAGGTAAACCCAACCAGACTATACAGCCAGCACCATTGCAGCCAATTCCTGCTTTTTGTAAAACTTTTTACAAAATTGTAATTGACTGTGTAGGTACACTACCTAAAACAAGAAAAGGAAATCAGTATTTATTAACAATAATATGTGCATCTACCAGATTTCCAGAAGCAGTACCATTACGTAGCAACCATTCTAAGAATATTGTAAGAGAGTCAGTGAAATATTTCTCCTGGGTGGGTATGCCTGAAATTATACAGTCACACCAGGGAAGTACTTTCACTTCAGGAATGTTTAAGAAAATAAAGGGGTTACATATAACATATAAGATGTCAAGTGCTCATCACCCACAGAGCCAAGGATTTAGGAGAGATTCCATCAGACTTTGAAAAATACTTTGAGAATGTATTGTGAAGAGTTGTCAGTAGATTGGGATGAGGGTCTGCCTTTAGCATTGTTTGCCATTAGAGATTCAGTGTAAAAGTCTACAGGTTTTAGTCCATTTGAGTAAGTGTATGGACATGAAATGAGAGGTCCAATGAGTATGCTGAAAGGGAAATCGTTAGGGAAGAGTGACTCTCCTGGGTTTTAACTTTCTAAAAGGGGAAACAGAAGAAGGAGCCATGCGGGGAGTGCTCATCCTCCTCGTAGGCTCAGATTGGGGTGTCTAAATGTGTGTGGATGTAACCAAGATGAGAAAAAGGAGGTAGTATGTTTGAGGAAAGGAACCTGGATATTTTGGCTCTGAGTGAAGCGAAGCTCAATGGTAAAGGGGAGGAGTGGTTTGGGAATGTCTTGGGAGTAAAGTCAGGAGTTAGTGAGAGGACAAAAGCAAAGGAAGGAGTAGCACTACTCTTGAAACAGAAGTGGTGGGAGTATGTGATAGAGTGTAAGAAAGTAAACTCGAGATTGATATGGGTAAAACTGAAAATGGATAGAGAGAGATGGGTGATTATTGGTGCATATGCACCTGGGCATGAGAAAGATCATGAGAGGCAAGTGTTTTGGGAGCAGCTGAGTGAGTGTGTTAGTAGTTTTGATGCACGAGACCGGGTTATAGTGATGGGTGATTTGAATGCAAAGGTGATTCATGAGGCAATTGAGGGAATAATTGGTGTACATGAGGTGTTCAGTGTTGTAAATGGAAATGGTGAAGGGCTTGTAAATCTATGTGCTGAAAAAGGACTGGTGATTGGGAATACCTGGTTTAAAAAGAGAGATATACATAAGTATACGTAGGTAAGTGGGAGAGATGGCCAGAGAGCGTTAGTGGATTACGTGTTAATTGATAGGCGCGAGAAAGAGAGACTTTTGGATGTTAATGTGCTGAGAGGTGCAACTGGAGGGATGTCTGATCATTATCTTGTGAAGGCGAAGGTGATGATTTGTAGAGGTTTTCAGAAAAGAAGAGTGAATGTTGGGGTAAAAAGAGTAGTGAGAGTAAGTGAGCTTGGGAAGGAGACTTGTGTGAGGAAGCACCAGGAGAGACTGAGTACAGAATGGAAAAAGGTGAGAACAAAGGACGTAAGGGGAGTGGGGGAGGAATGGGATGTATTTAGGGAAGCAGTGATGGCTTGCGCAAAAGATGCTTCTGGCATGAGAAGCGTGGGAGGTGGGTTGATTAGAAAGGGTAGTGAGTAGTGGAATGAAGAAGTAAGATTAGTAGTGAAAGAGAAGAGAGAGGCATTTGGACGATTTTTGCAGAGCAATAATGCAAATGAGTGGGAGATGTATAAAAGTAAGAGGCAGGAGGTCAAGAGAAAGGTGCAAGACGTGAAAAAGAGGGCAAATGAGAGTTGGGGTGAGAGAGTATCATTAAATTTTAGGGAAAATAAAAAGATGTTTTGGAAGGAGGTAAATAAAGTGCGTAAGACAAACGAACAAATTCGAACATCAGTGAAGGGGGCTAATGGAGAGGTGATAACAAGTAGTGGTGATGTGAGAAGGAGATGGAGTGAGTATTTTGAAGAGTTGTTGAATGTGTTTGATGATAGAGTGGCAGATATAGGGTGTTTTGGTCGAGGTGGTGTGCAAAGTGAGAGGGTTAGGGAAATGATTTGGTAAACAGAGAAGAGGTGGTGAAAGCTTAGCGGAAGATGAGAGCCGGCAAGGCAGCGGGTTTGGATGGTATTGCAGTGGAATTTATCAATAAAGGGGGTGACTGTTGTTGACTGGTTGGTAAGGTTATTTAATGTATGTATGACTCATGGTGAGGTGCCTGAGGATTGGCGGAATGCTTGCATAGTGCCATTGTACAAAGGCAAAGGGGACAAAGGTGAGTGCTCAAATTACAGAGGTATAAGTTTGTTGAGTATTCCTGGTAAATTATATGGGAGGGTATTGATTGAGAGGGTGAAGGCATGTACAGAGCATCAGATTGGGGAAGAGCAGTGTGGTTTGAGAAGTGGTATAGGATGTGTGGATCAGGTGTTTGCTTTGAAGAATGTGTGTGAGAAATACCTGGAAAAGCAAATGGATTTGTATGTAGGATTTATGGATCTGAAGAAGGCATATGATAGAGTTGATAGAGATGCTCTGTGGAAGGCATTAAGAATATATATATATATATATATATATATATATATATATATATATATATATATATATATATATATATATATATATATATATATATATACATATATATATGGTGTGGGAGGCAAGTTGTTAGAAGCAGTGAAAATCTTTTATCGAGGATGTAAGGCATGTGTACGTGTAGGAAGAGAGGAAAGTGATTGGTTCTCAGTGAATGTAGGTTTGCGGCAGGGGTGTGTGATGTCTCCATGGTTGTTTAATTTGTTTATGGATGGGGTTGTTAGGGAGGTGAATGCAGGAGTTTTGGAAAGAGGGGCAAGTATGCAGTCTGTTGTGGATGAGAGAGCTTGGGAAGTGAGTCAGTTGTTGTTCGCTGATGATACAGCGCTGGTGGCTGATTCGTGTGAGAAACTGCAGAAGCTGGTGACTGAGTTTGGTAAAGTGTGTGAAAGAAGAAAGCTGAGAGTAAATGTGAATAAGAGCAAGGTTATTAGGTACAGTAGGGTTGAGGGACAAGTCAACTGGGAGGTAAGTTTGAATGGAAAAAAACTGGAGGAAGTGAAGTGTTTTAGATACCTGGGAGTGGATTTGGTAGCGGATGGAACCATGGAAGTAGAAGTGAATCATAGGGTGGGGGAGGGGGCGAAAGTTCTGGGAGCGATGAAAAATGTGTGGAAGTCGAGAACATTATCTCGGAAAGCAAAAATGAGTATGTTTGAAGGAATAGTTGTTCCAACAATGTTATATGGTTGCAAGGCGTGGGCTATGGATAGAGTTGTGCGGAGGAGGGTAGATGTGCTGGAAATGAGATGTTTGAGGACAATATGTGGTGTGAGGTGGTTTGATCGCGTAAGTAATAATAGGGTAAGAGAGATGCGTGGTAATAAAAAGAGTGTGGTTGAGAAAGCAGAAGAAGGTGTTTTGAAATGGTTTGGTCACATGGAGAGAATGAGTGAGGAAATATTGACCAAGAGGATATATGTGTCAGAGGTGGAGGGAACGAGGAGAAGTGGAAGACCAAATTGGAGGTGGAAAGACGGAGTAAAAAAAAAAATTTGAGTGATCGGAGCCTGAACATGCAGGAGGGTGAAAGGCGTGCAAGGAATAGAGTGAATTGGAACGATGTGGTATACCGGGGTCGACGTGCTGTCAATGGATTGAACCAGGGCATGTGAAGCGTCTGGGGTAAACCATGGAAAGTTCCGTGGGGCCTGGATGTGGAAAGGGAGCTGTGGTTTCGATGTATTATTACATGACAGGTAGAGACTGAGTGTGAACGAAAGTGGCCTTTGTCGTCTTTTCCTAGCGCTACTTCGCGCACATGAGGGGGGAGGGGGTTGTTATTTCATGTGTGGCGGGATGGCGATGGGAATGAAAAAAGACAGACGGTATGAATTATGTACATGTGTATATATGTATATGTCTGTGTGTGTATATATATGTGTATGTTGAGATGTATAGGTATATATATTTGCGTGTGTGGACGTGTATGTATATGCATGTGTATGTAGGTGAGTTGGGCCATTCTTTCGTCTGTTTCCTTGCGCTACCTCGCTAACGTGGGAGACAGCGACAAAGCAAAATAAATGAATAAATAAATCAGTATTTATCCCTGGGGATAGGGGAATAAGAATACCTCACATGCATTCCCCGCGTGTCGTAGAAGGCGACTAAAGGGAACGGGAGTGGGGGGATAGAAACCCTCCCCTCCTCGTACTTTAACTTTCTAAAAGGGGAAACACAAGAAGAAGTCACACGGGGAGTGCTCATCCTCCGCGAAGGCCCAGATTGGGGTGTCTAAATACGTATGGATGTAACCAAGATGAGAAAAAAAGGAGAGATAAGTATCATGTTTGAGGAAAGGAACCTGGATGTTTTAGCTCTGAGTGAAAGGACGCTCAAGGGTAAGGGGGAAGAGTGGTTTGGGAATGTTTTGGGAGTAAAGTCAGGGGTTGGTGAGAGGACAAGAGCAAGGGAAGGAGTAGCAGTACTCCTGAAACAGTTGTGGGAGTACGTGATAGAGTGTAAGAAAGTAAACTCTAGATTGATATCGGTAAAACTGAAAGTGGATGGAAAGAGATGGGTAATTATTGGGGCCTATGCACCTGGGCATGAGAAGAAAGATCATGAGAGGCAAGTGTTTTGGGAGCAGCTGAGTGAGTGTGTTAGCAGTTTTGATGCACAAGACTGGATTATATTGATGGGTGATTTGAATGCAAAGGTGAGTAATGTGGCAGTTGAGGGAAAAATTGGTGTGCATGGGGTGTTCACTGTTGTAATTGGAAATGGTGAAGGGCTTGTAGATTTGTGTGCTGAAAAAGGACTGGTGATTGGGAATACCTGGTTCAAAAAGAGAGATATACATAAGTATACGTATGTAAGTAGGAGAGATGGCCAGAAAGCGTTATTGGATTACTTGTTAATTGATAGGCGTGTGAAAGAGAGACTTTTGGATGTTAATGAGCTGAGAGGTGTAACTGGAGGGATGTCTGATTGTGGAGGCGAAGGTGAAGATTTGTAGAAGTTTTCAGAAAAGAAGAGAGAATGTTGGGTGAAGAGAGTGGTGAGAGTAAGTGAGCTTGGGAAGGAGACTTGTGTGAGGAAGTCCCAGGAGAGACTGAAGGAGACTTGTGTGAGGAAGCACCAGGAGAAACTGAGTGCAAAATGGAAAAAGGTGAGAACAAAGGACGTTGGGGGAGTGGGGGAGGAATAGGATGTATTTGGGGAGGCAGTGATGGCTTGCGCAAACGATGCTTGTGGCATGAGAAGCGTGGGAGGTGGGCAGATTAGAAAGGGTAGTGAGTGGTGGGATGAAGAAGTAAGATTATTAGTGAAAGAGAGGAGAGAGGCATTCGGACGATCTTTGCAGGGAAATAGTGCAGATGACTGAGAGATGTATAAAAGAAAGAGGCGGGAGGTCAAGAGAAAGGTGCAAGAGATGAAAAAGAGGGCAAATGAGAGTTGGAGTGAGAGAGTATCATTAAATTTTAGGGAGAATAGAGAGATGTTTTGGAAGGAGATAAATAAAGTGCATAAGACAAGAAAACAAATGGGAACATTGGTGAAGGGGGTGAATGAGGAGGTAATAACAAGTAGTGGTGATGTGCGAAGGAGATGGAGTGAGTATTTTGAAGGTTTGTTGAACGTGTTTGATGATAGAGTGGCAGATATAGAGTGTTTTGGTCGAGGTGGCGTGCGAAATGAGTGTCAGGGAGAATTATTTGGTTAACAGAGAAGAGGTAGTGAAAGCTCTGCAGATGATGAAAGCCGGCAAGGCGGCGGGTTTGGATGGTATTGTAGTGGAACTTATTCAAAAAGGGGGTGACTGTGTTGTTGACTGGTTGGTGAGGATATTCAATGTATGTATACCTCATGGTGAAGTGCCTGAGGATTGGAAGAATGCATGCATAATGCCATTGTACAAAGGCAAAGGGGATAAGAGTGAGTGTTCAAATTACAGAGATATAAGTTTATTGAGTATTCCTGGGAAATTATATGGGAGGGAATTGATTGAGAGGGTGAATGCATGTACAGAGCATCAGATTGGGGAAGAGCAGTGTGGTTTCAGAAGTGGTAGAGGATGTGTTGATCAGGTGTCTGCTTTGAAGAGTGTACGCGAGAAATACTTAAAAGACAAATGGATTTGTATGCAGCAGTATGGATTTGGAGAAGGCATATGATAGAGTTGATAGAGATGCTCTGTGGAAGGTATCAAGAGCATATGGTGTGGGTTGCAAGTTACTGGAAGCAGTGAAAAGTTTTTATCGTGAATGTATGACATGTGTACGAGTAGGAAGAGAGGAAAGTGATTGGTTCTCAGTGAATGTCAGTTTGCGGCATGGGTGCGTAATGTCTCCATGGTTGTTTAATTTGTTTATGGATGGGGTTGTTAGGGAGGTGAATGCAAGAGTTTTGGAAAGAGAAGCAAGTATGAAGTCTGTTGTGGATGAGAGGGCTTGAGAAGTGAGTCATTTGTTGTTCCCTGATGATACAGCACTGGTGGCTGATTCGGATGAGAAACTGTAGGAACTGGTGACTGAATCTGGTAAAGTGCATGAAAGAAGAAAGCGAGGAGTAAATGTGACTAAGAGCAAGATGTACAAAAGGGTTGAGGGACAAGTCAATTGGGAGTACGTCTGAATGGAGAATAACTGGAGAATTTGGCAGCGGATGGAACCATGGAATCGGAAGTGAGTCACAGGTTGGGGGAGGGGGCGAAAGTTCTGGGAGCGATGAAAAATGTGTGGAAGTCGAGAACATTATCTCGGAAAGCAAAAATGAGTATGTTTGAAGGAATAGTGGTTCCAATAATGTTATATGGTTGTGAGGCGTGGGCTATAGATAGGGTTGTGCGGAGGAGGGTGGATGTGTTGGAAATGAGATGTTTTAAGACAATATGTGGAGTGAGGTGGTTTGATCGAGTAAGTAATGAAAGGGTAAAAGAGATGTGTGGTAGTGAAAAGAGTGTGGTTGAGAAAGCAGAAGAGGGTGTTTTGAAATGGTTTTGTCACATGGAGAGAATGAGTGATGAAAGATTGACAAAGAGGATATACGTGTCAAAGGTGGAGGGAACGAGAAGTGGGAGACCAAATTGGAGATGGAAGGATGGAGTGAAAAAGATTTTGAGTGATCGGGGCCTGAACATGCAGGAGGGTGAAAGGCGTGCAAGGAATAGAGTAAATTGGAACGATGTGGTATACCGGGGTCGATGTACTGTCAATGGATTGAACCAGGGCATGTGAAGCGTCTGGGGTAAACCATGGAAAGTTTTGTGGGGCCTGGATGTGGAAAGGGAGCTGTGGTTTCGGTGCATTATACATGACAGGTAGAGACTGAATGTGAACGAATGTGGCCTTTGTTGTCTTTTTCTAACGCTACCTCGTGCGTGCGGGGTGGGGGGGTTATCATTTCATGTGTGGTGAGGTGGCGACAGAATGAATGAAGGCAGCAAGTATGATTATGTACATGTGTATATATGTATATGTCTGTGTATGTATATATACGAATGCGTTGAAATGTATAGGTATGTATATGTACGTATGTTGACGTGTGTGTATATACACGTGTATGTGTGTGCGTTGAGCCACTCTTTCGTCTGTTTCCTTGCGCTACCTCGCTGGCGCAGGAGACGGCGACAAAGTATGATAAAAAAAGATAATATCATATCTTAAAAGCAGATTGTGTAGAGCTAGAGAAATTGCTGCAGAAAATTTGAAAGCGTGTCAAGAAGATATGAAGGTGAGGTATGACAACAAATCTAGAAGCAGAAAGTTCAAACCAGGTGATCGAGTGTTGGTATTATTGCCTCAGACAGGAAATCCTCTGAGAGCAAGATTTTATGGTCCCTGGGCTATTGAGAAAAGAGTGGATGATTTGAACTACATTGTGAATACTCCAGAAAGACGCAAGCCAAGCCAACCGTGTCACATAAACATGATAAAACCTTATCATGATAGAAATTCTACAAAGGATGATGAGGTTACAAATGTGCCTTGTGCATGTGTTGTTATGTCTGATGATACAGAGGATGTGGACGGAAGTGAGAATGTAAAGTTGGAGAGATATGAAGGCAAATTGTTAAAAATTTCAAATGTGTTAGATAATCTAAAAAAGAAGCTTTATCATTTAGAAACTGAGAGAAGATATGAGATCATACAAATATTAAATTAGTTTAGATGTTTGTTTTCTGATGTTCTCAAGAGAACTGGTGTATTACAGCATAACGTCGACATTGACGATGCAACACCTGTCAAGCAGCTTCCTTATGGAGTGAATCCTAAAATGAGAGAGATGATAAGAAAAGAAGTACAGTATATACTTGACAATGACCGGATTGAAAAAAGTAATAGTTCTTGGAGTTCACCTTGTCTCTTGATAATAGTTCTTGGAGTTCACCTTATGTCTTGATAATAGTTCTTGGAGTTCACCTTGTGTCTTGATAATAGTTCTTGGAGTTCACCTTGTGTCTTGATAATAGTTCTTGGAGTTCACCTTGTGTCTTGATAATAGTTCTTGGAGTTCACCTTGTGTCTTGATAATAGTTCTTGGAGTTCACCTTGTGTCTTGATAATAGTTCTTGGAGTTCACCTTGTGTCTTGATAATAGTTCTTGGAGTTCACCTTGTGTCTTGATAATAGTTCTTGGAGTTCACCTTATGTCTTGATAATAGTTCTTGGAGTTCACCTTGTGTCTTGATAATAGTTCTTGGAGTTCACCTTATGTCTTGATAATAGTTCTTGGAGTTCACCTTGTGTCTTGATAATAGTTCTTGGAGTTCACCTTATGTCTTGATAATAGTTCTTGGAGTTCACCTTATGTCTTGATAATAGTTCTTGGAGTTCACCTTGTGTCTTGATAATAGTTCTTGGAGTTCACCTTGTGTCTTGATAATAGTTCTTGGAGTTCACCTTGTGTCTTGATAATAGTTCTTGGAGTTCACCTTGTGTCTTGATAATAGTTCTTGGAGTTCACCTTGTGTCTTGATAATAGTTCTTGGAGTTCACCTTGTGTCTTGATAATAGTTCTTGGAGTTCACCTTGTGTCTTGATAATAGTTCTTGGAGTTCACCTTGTGTCTTGATAATAGTTCTTGGAGTTCACCTTGTGTCTTGATAATAGTTCTTGGAGTTCACCTTGTGTCTTGATAATAGTTCTTGGAGTTCACCTTATGTCTTGATAATAGTTCTTGGAGTTCACCTTGTGTCTTGATAATAGTTCTTGGAGTTCACCTTGTGTCTTGATAATAGTTCTTGGAGTTCACCTTATGTCTTGATAATAGTTCTTGGAGTTCACCTTGTGTGTTGATAATAGTTCTTGGAGTTCACCTTGTGTCTTGATAATAGTTCTTGGAGTTCACCTTATGTCTTGATAATAGTTCTTGGAGTTCACCTTGTGTCTTGATAATAGTTCTTGGAGTTCACCTTGTGTCTTGATAATAGTTCTTGGAGTTCACCTTGTGTCTTGATAATAGTTCTTGGAGTTCACCTTGTGTCTTGATAATAGTTCTTGGAGTTCACCTTGTGTCTTGATAATAGTTCTTGGAGTTCACCTTGTGTCTTGATAATAGTTCTTGGAGTTCACCTTGTGTCTTGATAATAGTTCTTGGAGTTCACCTTGTGTCTTGATAATAGTTCTTGGAGTTCACCTTGTGTCTTGATAATAGTTCTTGGAGTTCACCTTGTGTCTTGATAATAGTTCTTGGAGTTCACCTTGTGTCTTGATAATAGTTCTTGGAGTTCACCTTGTGTCTTGATAATAGTTCTTGGAGTTCACCTTGTGTCTTGATAATAGTTCTTGGAGTTCACCTTGTGTCTTGATAATAGTTCTTGGAGTTCACCTTGTGTCTTGATAATAGTTCTTGGAGTTCACCTTGTGTCTTGATAATAGTTCTTGGAGTTCACCTTGTGTCTTGATAATAGTTCTTGGAGTTCACCTTATGTCTTGATAATAGTTCTTGGAGTTCACCTTGTGTCTTGATAATAGTTCTTGGAGTTCACCTTGTGTCTTGATAATAGTTCTTGGAGTTCACCTTGTGTCTTGATAATAGTTCTTGGAGTTCACCTTGTGTGTTGATAATAGTTCTTGGAGTTCACCTTGTGTCTTGATAATAGTTCTTGGAGTTCACCTTGTGTCTTGATAATAGTTCTTGGAGTTCACCTTGTGTCTTGATAATAGTTCTTGGAGTTCACCTTGTGTCTTGATAATAGTTCTTGGAGTTCACCTTGTGTCTTGATAATAGGTCTTGGAGTTCACCTTATGTCTTGATAATAGTTCTTGGAGTTCACCTTGTGTCTTGATAATAGTTCTTGGAGTTCACCTTATGTCTTGATAATAGTTCTTGGAGTTCACCTTGTGTCTTGATAATAGTTCTTGGAGTTCACCTTGTGTCTTGATAATAGTTCTTGGAGTTCACCTTGTGTCTTGATAATAGTTCTTGGAGTTCACCTTGTGTCTTGATAATAGTTCTTGGAGTTCACCTTGTGTCTTGATAATAGTTCTTGGAGTTCACCTTGTGTGTTGATAATAGTTCTTGGAGTTCACCTTGTGTGTTGATAATAGTTCTTGGAGTTCACCTTGTGTCTTGATAATTAAACTTGATGGTATTTCCTACACATTTTGTACTGATTTCAGAAAGGTAAATAACCAAAGCTGACTCGTATGCTATTCCCAGAGTAGATGTTTGTATTGATCAGATAAGAGATGCTAAATTTGTAACCAAGTTTGACTTATTGAAAGGGTATTAGGAAGTACCTTTGACTGAAAGAGCAAAGGAAATCCTGCATTTGTATCTATGGATGGTTTGTATCAGTATAAACTGATGCTCTTTGGTATGAGAAATGGTGGTAGTACTTTCCAAAGATCAGTAAATCAAGGATTGTGTGATGTTAAAGATGGTTCTGTATACATAGTTGATATAGCATTGTATTAGTAAATCAAGGATTGTGTGATGTTAAAGATGGTTCTGTATACATAGTTGATATAGCATTGTATTAGTAAATCAAGGATTGTGTGATGTTAAAGATGGTTCTGTATACATAGTTGATTTTTTTTTTTTTTTTTTTTTTTTTTATACTTTGTCGCTGTCTCCCGCGTTTGCGAGGTAGCGCAAGGAAACAGACGAAAGAAATGGCCCAACCCCCCCCCCCCATACACATGTACATACACACGTCCACACACGCAATTATACATACCTACACAGCTTTCCATGGTTTACCCCAGACGCTTCACATGCCTTGCTTCAATCCACTGACAGCACGTCAACCCCTGTATACCACATGACTCCAATTCACTCTATTTCTTGCCCTCCTTTCACCCTCCTGCATGTTCAGGCCCCGATCACACAAAATCTTTTTCACTCCATCTTTCCACCTCCAATTTGGTCTCCCTCTTCTCCTCGTTCCCTCCACCTCCGACACATATATCCTCTTGGTCAATCTCTCCTCACTCATTCTCTCCATATGCCCAAACCATTTCAAAACACCCTCTTCTGCTCTCTCAACCACGCTCTTTTTATTTCCACACCTCTCTCTTACCCTTACGTTACTTACTCGATCAAACCACCTCACACCACACATTGTCCTCAAACATCTCATTTCCAGCACATCCATCCTCCTGCGCACATCTCTATCCATAGCCCACGCCTCGCAACCATACAACATTGTTGGAACCACTATTCCCTCAAACATACCCATTTTTGCTTTCCGAGATAATGTTCTCGACTTCCACACATTTTTCAAGGCTCCCAAAATTTTCGCCCCCTCCCCCACCCTATGATCCACTTCCGCTTCCATGGTTCCATCCGCTGACAGATCCACTCCCAGATATCTAAAACACTTCACTTCCTCCAGTTTTTCTCCATTCAAACTCACCTCCCAATTGACTTGACCCTCACCCCTACTGTACCTAATAACCTTGCTCTTATTCACATTTACTCTCAACTTTCTTCTTCCACACACTTTACCAAACTCAGTCACCAGCTTCTGCAGTTTCTCACATGAATCAGCCACCAGCGCTGTATCATCAGCGAACAACAACTGACTCACTTCCCAAGCTCTCTCATCCCCAACAGACTTCATACTTGCCCCTCTTTCCAGGACTCTTGCATTTACCTCCCTTACAACCCCATCCATAAACAAATTAAACAACCATGGAGACATCACACACCCCTGCCGCAAACCTACATTCACTGAGAACCAATCACTTTCCTCTCTTCCTACACGTACACATGCCTTACATCCTCGATAAAAACTTTTCACTGCTTCTAACAACTTGCCTCCCACACCATATATTCTTAATACCTTCCACAGAGCATCTCTATCAACTCTATCATATGCCTTCTCCAGATCCATAAATGCTACATACAAATCCATTTGCTTTTCTAAGTATTTCTCACATACATTCTTCAAAGCAAACACCTGATCCACACATCCTCTACCACTTCTGAAACCGCACTGCTCTTCCCCAATCTGATGCTCTGTACATGCCTTCACCCTCTCAATCAATACCCTCCCATATAATTTACCAGGAATACTCAACAAACTTATACCTCTGTAATTTGAGCACTCACTCTTATCCCCTTTGCCTTTGTACAATGGCACTATGCACGCATTCCGCCAATCCTCAGGCACCTCACCATGAGTCATACATACATTAAATAACCTTACCAACCAGTCAACAATACAGTCACCCCCTTTCTTAATAAATTCCACTGCAATGCCATCCAAACCTGCTGCCTTGCCGGCTTTCATCTTCCGCAAAGCTTTTACTACCTCTTCTCTGTTTACCAAATCATTTTCCCTAACCCTCTCACTTTGCACACCACCTCGACCAAAACACCCTATATCTGCCACTCTGTCATCAGACACATTCAACAAACCTTCAAAATACTCATTCCATCTCCTTCTCACATCACCGCTACTTGTTATCACCTCCCCATTTACGCCCTTCACTGAAGTTCCCATTTGCTCCCTTGTCTTACGCACCCTATTTACCTCCTTCCAGAACATCTTTTTATTCTCCCTAAAATTTACTGATAGTCTCTCACCCCAACTCTCATTTGCCCTTTTTTTCACCTCTTGCACCTTTCTCTTGACCTCCTGTCTCTTTCTTTTATACTTCTCCCACTCAATTGCATTTTTTCCCTGCAAAAATCGTCCAAATGCCTCTCTCTTCTCTTTCACTAATACTCTTACTTCTTCATCCCACCACTCACTACCCTTTCTAAACAGCCCACCTCCCACTCTTCTCATGCCACAAGCATCTTTTGCGCAATCCATCACTGATTCCCTAAATACATCCCATTCCTCCCCCACTCCCCTTACTTCCATTGTTCTCACCTTTTTCCATTCTGTACACAGTCTCTCCTGGTACTTCCCCAGACAGGTCTCCTTCCCAAGCTCACTTACTCTCACCACCTTCTTCACCCCAACATTCACTCCTCTTTTCTGAAAACCCATACTAATCTTCACCTTAGCCTCCACAAGATAATGATCAGACATCCCTCCAGTTGCACCTCTCAGCACATTAACATCCAAAAGTCTCTCTTTCGCACGCCTGTCAATTAACACGTAATCCAATAACGCTCTCTGGCCATCTCTCCTACTTACATAAGTATACTTATGTATATCTCGCTTTTTAAACCAGGTATTCCCAATCATCAGTCCTTTTTCAGCACATAAATCTACAAGCTCTTCACCATTTCCATTTACAACACTGAACACCCCATGCATACCAATTATTCCCTCAACTGCCACATTACTCACCTTTGCATTCAAATCACCCATCACTATAACCCGGTCTCGTGCATCAAAACCGCTAACACACTCATTTAGCTGCTCCCAAAACACTTGCCTCTCATGATCTTTCTTCTCATGCCCAGGTGCATATGCACCAATAATCACCCACCTCTCTCCATCAACTTTCAATTTTACCCATATTAATCGAGAATTTACTTTCTTACATTCTATCACATACTCCCACAACTCCTGTTTCATGAGTATTGCTACTCCTTCCCTTGCTCTTGTCCTCTCACTAACCCCTGACTTCACTCCCCAGACATTTCCAAACCACTCTTCCCCTTTACCCTTGAGCTTCGTTTCACTCAGAGCCAAAACATCCAGGTTCCTTTCCTCAAACATACTACCTATCTCTCCTTTTTTCACATCTTGGTTACATCCACACACATTTAGGCACCCCACTCTGAGCCTTCGAGGAGGATGATCACTCCCCGCGTGACTCCTTCTTCTGTTTCCCATTTTAGAAAGTTAATACAAGGAGGGGAGGATTTCCGGCCCCCCGCTCCCGTCCCCTCTAGTCGCTTTCTACGACACGCGAGGAATACGTGGGAAGTATTCTTTCACCCCTATCCCCAGGGATAATATACATATATATATACATATACACACACACACACACACACACACATATGCACATACACACACACACACACATACATATATATACATATGAAAAATGTAAGAAACAATTTAGAAAACAAACTTTTAGCTTGAAATGAATGAAAAAAAATGAATGTCACATAATGGTTCAACCTCTGGCTATGGAAAAGGAAATGTACAATTTATTCACACATAGTTGATATAGCATTGTATTAGTAAATCAAGGATTGTGTGATGTTAAAGATGGTTCTGTATACATAGTTGATATAGCATTGTATTAGTAAATCAAGGATTGTGTGATGTTAAAGATGGTTCTGTATACATAGTTGATATAGCATTGTATTCAAAAACTTGGGAAGAACATTTGTATTTAGTGAGGGAAGTGTTTTATAAGTTGGATAAAGCAAATTTGACGGTAAACCTTGTAAAGAGTAAATGAATTAGCAGAGCAACTGAAGAATATCTAGATTATGTTGTTGGTCAGGGATGTGTTAACCAATCACTGTTAAGAAAGAAAGTATTGTAAAATTTCCAGCACCTACAAATAAGAAAGAATGATTGAGATTTCTGGATATGGCTGGATATTATCGTAGGTTTTGTATGAATTTTCAGTCATTGCTTTACCATCAACCAACTTATTGTCAAAGAAGGTCATATTTGTATGGTGATCAATGTGATGAGGCCTTTAAGAAATTGGAACAGATACTTGTATGTGCATCCATAGTTTCTACTCCAAGTTATGATAGACCATTTGAATTGTATATATATGCAAGTGATTTTGGAGTTGATGTAGTCTTAATGCAGGAGAAAGATGATATTGATTTCCTAATTTGTTATTTTTCAAAGAAGTTTCCGTCCCATCAGAAAAACTACAGTACTATTAGTAAGGAAACATTAGCGTTGACTTTAAGTTTGAATCATTTTGATGCATATTTGAGAGTAGTTAAAGCCGATCCAAGTGTCTACGGATCACAATCCCCTTGTATTTTTGCATAAGATGAAAAATGTCAACCAACGTTTAACAAGGTGGAGTCTTTTGTTACAAGATTATAATTTGATTATTAAACATATAAGAGGAAAGGATAATGTTATAGCTGATGTATTGTGTCGTATACCAGTTAGTCATGAGTCAACTAGTGGCTGAATCCTAGCCTCTTTTGAGAGGGGGATGTTACAGTTATCTCCTCTAGTTACCCCTAAATGTTATAGTTACCCATTATATCTTATTCAATTGTCTTTGAGAAATTGTATAGAAACTGGAGGAAGATCAAGGTCAACTCTCTCTCTCTTAGGAATGAATGGCCATAAGAGGAAGATGTGATACAAAGCTGTTGGTAAATGTATAATGTAATCTATACACATCTCAATCATTTCAAACCCTTATGTTATATAACTGAGGCCAGTGAACTTGCCAGAGTGATGTTAAGTAAAGTAATATATAGAGAGATCTATGTATCAAGAATAAATGGTATTATTTATATTGTGAGAGCCATTTTTTATTTTCCTATTATGAATATATTTTTATGGATTTTTATCTGTGTATAGTATTTGACCAACTTCAGAAGGAGGGAAAGAGTAGGTACAATTACAGCCGTCAGCTGTCAGATATAAGCCAGAATGTAAGGGAATGTGTGTCTAGTCCAAATCTCTCTGTTAACAGAAGCTGTTAAAAGAGAGTTATCTGTTTTAATGGGCCTATGTGCTGATTATACACCCTTTAATTTGTAAGGGGTGGAAGCAGAATGCAACAACTCAAACTTGCTTCCCAATTATCTTGTCCCTCAACCCTCCTGAACCCAATAACCTTGTTCTTATTCACATTTACCCTCAGCTTTCTTCTTTCACACACTTTTCCAAATTCAATCACCAACTTCTGCACTTCCTCGCTCGAATCACCCACCAGAGATGTATCATCGGCAAACAACGAATGACTCACTTCCCAGGCCCTCTCATCCCCGACATACTGCATACTCGCCCCTTTCACCAAAACTCTTGCATTTACCTGCCTAACCACCTCATCCTTAAACAAATTAAACAAACATGGGGACAACACACACCCCTTCTGCATACCGAACTTCACTGGGAACCAATCATTATCCTCTCTTCCTACATGTACAAATGCATTACATCCTTGATAAAAACTTTTCACTACTTCTATCAGCTTTCCTCCCACTCCATATACTCTTAAGAACTTCCACTAAGCATTTCTATCAACCCTACTATATGCCTTCTCCAGATCCATAAATGCTACATATAAAGACATCTGTTTTTGTAAGTATTTCTCACATACATTCTTCAAAACAAACACCTGATCCATACCTCCTCTAACACTTCTGAAACCACACTGCTCTTCCCCAATCTGATGCTCTGTACATGCCTTCACCTTCTCAATCAATACCCTCTCATATAATTTCCCAGGAATACTCAACCACTTATGCCTTTGCAGGCTGAACACTCACATTTATCCCCTTTGCCTTTGTACAATGGCACTATGCATGCATTACGCCAGTCCTCAGGCACTTCACCATGATCCATACATACACTGAATATCCTTACCAACCAATTAACAACAAAGCCACCCCCTTTCTTAATGAATTCAACTGCAACACCATCCAAACCCACTACCTAGCCGGAATTCATATTCTGCAAAGCTTTCATTACCTCTTCTCTCTTAACCAAACCATTCTCCGACCCTCTCGCTTTGCACACCAACCTAACCAAAATACTCTACATCTGCCACTTTATCATCAAACACATTCAACAAACCTTCAATATACTCACTCCATCTCCTTCTCACTTCATCACTGCCTGTTATTACTTCCCCCCTTGCCCCCTTCACCGATGTTCCCATTTATTATTTTGTTTTATGCACGTTATTCAACTCCTTCCAAAAAATCTTTTTATTCTCCTTAAAGTTTTATCATACTCTCTCACCCTAACTCTCATTTGCCCTCTTTTTCGACCCTTGCAACTTTCTCTTGACCTCTTGCCACTTTCTTTTATACATCTCCCAGTCAACTGCACTCCTTTCCTGTAAGTATCACCCAAATGCCTCTCTTTTCTCTTTCACTAACAACTTTACTTCTTCATCCCATCACTCACTACCCTTTCTAATCTGCCCACCTCTTACCTTAATCATGCCACATGCATCTTTTGCACATGCCGTCACTACTTCCCTAAATACATCCCATTCCTCACCCACTCCTCTCACGTCATTTGCTCTCACCTTTTGCCACTCTACACTCAATCTGTCCTGGTATTTTCTCACAAAAATCTTCTTTGAAAGCTCACTTACTCTCACCACTCTCTTCTGAACATTTTCTCTTCTTTTTTGAAACCTCTACAAATTTTCACCTTCGCCTCCACAAGATAGTGATCAGACATCGCTCCAGCTGCCCCTCTCAGTACATTAACATCCAAAAAGTCTCTTTCACACTCCTATCAATTAACATTTAATCCAATAATGCCCTTTGACCCTCTCTCCTACTCACATACATATACTCATGTATATCACTCTTTTTAAACTAGGTATTCCTAATCACTAGTCTTTTTTCAGCACACAAATCCACAACTCTGAATACCCCATGTACACCAATTATACCTACAACTGCCGCTTTATTTACCTTTGCATTTAAATCTTCCCAAGAAGATGTCTGATCATTATCTTGTGGAGGCTAAGGTGAAGATTTGTATGGGTTTTCGGAAGGGAAGAGTGAATGTTGGGGTGAAGAGGGTGGTGAGAGTAAGTGAGCTTGAGAAGGAGACCTGTGTGAGGAAGTACCGGGAGAGACTGAGTACAGAATGGAAAAAGGTGAGAACAATGGAAGTAAGGGGAGTGGGGGAGGAATGGGATGTATTTAGGGAATCAGTGATGGATTGCGCAAAAGATGCTTGTGGCATGAGAAGAGTGGGAGGTGGGTTGATTAGAAAGGGTAGTGAGTGGTGGGATGAAGAAGTAAGAGTATTAGTGAAAGAGAAGAGAGAGGCATTTGGACGATTTTTGCAGGGAAAAAATGCAATTGAGTGGGAGATGTATAAAAGAAAGAGACAGGAGGTCAAGAGAAAGGTGCAAGAGGTGAAAAAAAGGGCAAATGAGAGTTGGGGTGAGAGAGTATCATTAAATTTTAGGGAGAATAAAAAGATGTTCTGGAAGGAGGTAAATAAAGTGCGTAAGACAAGGGAGCAAATGGGAACTTCAGTGAAGGGCGCAAATGGGGAGGTGATAACAAGTAGTGGTGATGTGAGAAGGAGATGGAGTGAGTATTTCGAAGGTTTGTTGAATGTGTTTGATGACAGAGTGGCAGATATAGGGTGTTTTGGTGGAGGTGGTGTGCAAAGTGAGAGGGTTAGGGAAAATGATTTGGTAAACAGAGAAGAGGTAGTGAAAGCTTTGCGGAAGATGAAAGCCGGCAAGGCAGCAGGTTTGGATGGTATTGCAGTGGAATTTATTAAAAATGGGGGTGACTGTATTGTTGACTGGTTGGTAAGGTTATTTAATGTATGTATGACTCATGGTGAGGTGCCTGAGGATTGGCGGAATGCGTGCATAGTGCCATTGTACAAAGGCAAAGGGGATAAGAGTGAGTGCTCAAATTACAGAGGTATAAGTTTGTTGAGTATTCCTGGTAAATTATATGGGAGGGTATTGATTGAGAGGGTGAAGGCATGTACAGAGCATCAGATTGGGGAAGAGCAGTGTGGTTTCAGAAGTGGTAGAGGATGTGTGGATCAGGTGTTTGCTTTGAAGAATGTATGTGAGAAATACTTAGAAAAGCAAATGGATTTGTATGTAGCTTTTATGGATCTGGAGAAGGCATATGATAGAGTTGATAGAGATGCTCTGTGGAAGGTATTAAGAATATATGGTGTGGGAGGAAAGTTGTTAGAAGCAGTGAAAAGTTTTTATCGAGGATGTAAGGCATGTGCACGTGTAGGAAGAGAGGAAAGTGATTGGTTCTCAGTGAATGTAGGTTTGCGGCAGGGGTGTGTGATGTCTCCATGGTTGTTTAATTTGTTTATGGATGGGGTTGTTAGGGAGGTAAATGCAAGAGTTTCGGAAAGAGGGGCAAGTATGAAGTCTGTTGGGGATGAGAGAGCTTGGGAAGTGAGTCAGTTGTTGTTCGCTGATGACACAGCGCTGGTGGCTGATTCATGTGTGAAACTGCAGAAGCTGGTGACTGAGTTTGGTAAAGTGTGTGGAAGAAGAAAGTTAAGAGTAAATGTGAATAAGAGCAAGGTTATTAGGTACAGTAGGGTTGAGGGTCAAGTCAATTGGGAGGTGAGTTTGAATGGAGAAAAACTGGAGGAAGTGAAGTGTTTTAGATATCTGGGAGTGGATCTGGCAGCGGATGGAACCATGGAAGCGGAAGTGGATCATAGGGTGGGGGAGGGGGCGAAAATTCTGGGGGCCTTGAAGAATGTGTGGAAGTCGAGAACATTATCTCGGAAAGCAAAAATGGGTATGTTTGAAGGAATAGTGGTTCCAACAATGTTGTATGGTTGCGAGGCGTGGGCTATGGATAGAGTTGTGCGCAGGAGGATGGATGTGCTGGAAATGAGATGTTTGAGGACAATGTGTGGTGTGAGGTGGTTTGATCGAGTGAGTAACGTAAGGGTAAGAGAGATGTGTGGAAATAAAAAGAGCGTGGTTGAGAGAGCAGAAGAGGGTGTTTTGAAGTGGTTTGGGCACATGGAGAGGATGAGTGAGGAAAGATTGACCAAGAGGATATATGTGTCGGAGGTGGAGGGAACAAGGAGAAGAGGGAGACCAAATTGGAGGTGGAAAGATGGAGTGAAAAAGATTTTGTGTGATCGGGGCCTGAACATGCAGGAGGGTGAAAGGAGGGCAAGGAATAGAGTGAATTGGAGCGATGTGGTATACCGGGGCTGACGTGCTGTTAGTGGATTGAATCAAGGCATGTGAAGCGTCTGGGGTAAACCATGGAAAGCTGTGTAGGTATGTATATTTGCGTGTGTGGACGTATGTATATACATGTGTATGGGGGGGGGGGGCCATTTCTTTCGTCTGTTTCCTTGCGCTACCTCGCAAACGCGGGAGACAGTGACAAAGTATAAAAAAAAAAAAAAAAAAAAAATTAAATCTTCCATCACTAACACCCGGTCTCACGCATCAAGGCTGCTCCCAAAGCACTTGCCTCTCATGATGTTTCTTCTCCTGACCAGGTGCATAAGCACCAATAATCACCCATCTTTCTTCATACACTTTCAGTTTTACCCACAACAATCTAGAATTTACTTTCTTACACTCTGTCACACACTCCCACAACTCCTGGTTCAGGAGTAGTGCTACTCCTTCCTTAGCTCTTGTCCTCTCACCAACCCCTGACTTCACTCCTAACATTTTTCCAAACTATTTTTCTCCTTTCCCCTTGAGCTTCATTTCACTCAAAGCCAGAACATCCAGGTTTCTTTCCTCAAACGTACTGCCTATCTTTCCTTTCTTCTCATCTTGGTTACATCCACACCCATTCATACACCCCAGTCCAAGCTTCGAAGAGGATGAGCACTCCCCGCTTGACTCCTTGTTCTGTTTCCTCTTTTAGAAATTGAAACACAAGGAAGGGAGAGTTCCAGCCCTCCACTCCCGCCCCCTTTCGTCGCCATCTACGACACGCGGGAAATACGTGGGAAGTACTCTTTCTCCAAATTCATACTTCCTTGCCCTTATCTATTCCTGTGGCCATTTCACCCCCAGGATACAGCATCGCCACCCCCTTCATCAGCATGGCAGCGCCAGAAAGCATACAAAGAAAGACCACAATCGTTCACACTCAATCTCTAGCTCAGGTATAATGCACTGAAACCACAGCTCCCAACCACATCCAAGCCCCACAGACCTTTCCATGGTTTACCCCTGACTCTTCATTTGCCCTAGTTCAATCCATGGACAGCACTTCGACCCCAATGTAGCACATAGTTCCAATTCCATCTGTTCCATGCACTCCTTTCACCCTCCTGCATGTTCAGGCCCTGACTGCTCAAAATCTTTTTCACTCCATCCTTCCATTTCCAATCTGGTTTCCCGCTTCTTGTTTCCTCCACCTTTGACACATGCATCCCCTTTGTCAAATGTTCCACACTCATTCTCTCCATATGTTCAAACCATTTCAACACACTCTCTTCTGATCTCCACACCATGCTCTTTTCATTACCACACATCTCTCTTACCCTTTCAATACTTACTTGATCAAACCACCTCACACCACATATTGTCCTCAAACATCTCATTTCCAACACATCCACCCTCCTCCACACAACCCTATCTATAGCCCACGCCTCGCAACCATATAACATTGTTGGAACCACTACTCCTTCAGACATACCCATTTTTGCTCTCTGAGATAATGTTCTCTCTTTCCACACATTCTTCATTCTCCTTCAAACATACCCATTTTTGCTCTCCGAGATAATGTTCTCTCTTTCCACACATTCTTCTTTGCACTCAAAACCTTCACCCTCTCCCCTACCCTATGACTCACTTCCACTTCCATGGTTCCATTCACTGCTGAAGTCCACTCCCACATATCTAAAACACTTCAGCTCCTCTGATTTTCCTCCACTCAAACGGACATCCTAGTGAAGATGTCACTCAACTCTACCTTGCTTTTATTCACATTTACTCTCAACGTTCTACTTCCAAGCACTCTTCAAAACTCAGTCACCAGCTTCGGCAGTTTCTCACTTGAATTAACCACCAGAGCTGTATCATCGGAGGCCAACAACTGACTCACCTCCCAGACCCTCTCAGACCCAACAAACTGCATACTTACCCCTCTCCAAAACTTTTGCATTCACCTCCCTAACCACCCCATCCACAAACAAATTAAACAACCATGGAGACATCATGCACCCCTGCCGCAAACCAACATTCACTGAGAACCAACCACTCTCCTCTAATCCTACTCATACACATGCCTTACATCCTTGGTAAAAACTTTTCACTGCTTCTAGCAACTTGCCTCCCACACTATATAATCTTAAAACCTTCCACAAAGCATCTCTATCGACCCAATCATATGCTTTCTCCAGATCCATAAATGCCTCATACAAACCCATCTTTTTTCTAAGTACTTCTCACATACATTCTTCAAAGCAAACACGTGATCCACACATCCTCTACCACTTCTGAAACCACACTGCTCTTCCCCAATCTGATCCTCTGTACATGCCTTCACCCTCTCAATCCATACCTTTTCATACAATTTTCCAGGAATCCTCAACAAACTTATGCCTCTGCAATTTGAACACTCATCTTTATCCCCTTTGCCTTTGTACAATGGCACTATACATGCATTCCGCCAATCCTCAGGCACTTCACCATGAGCCATACATACACTGAATATCCTTACCAACCAATCAATAACACAGTCACCTCATTTCTTAAATATTCTAGTGCAATACCATCCAAACCTGCCGCCATGCCGGCTTTCATTTTCCGCAAGGCTTTAACCACCGCCTTTCTCTTTACCATACCACTCTCCCTCACTCTCTCACTTCGCATACCACCCCAACCAAAATATCTGCCACTCTCTCATCAAACACATTCAACAAACCTTCAAATTACTCACTCCATCTCCTCCTTCCTTCATCAATACCTGTTATCACTTACCCCCTTCACTGATTGTCCCATTTGTTCTCTTGTCTTATGCACGTTATTTACCTAATTCCTAAACATCTCTTTATTCTCCCTAAAGTTTTATCATACTCTCTCACCCCAACTCTTATTTGCCCTCTTTTATGACCCTTGCACCTTTCTCAACCTCCTGCCACTTTCTCTCATACATCTCCCAGTCATTTCTTCTCCTTCCCTGCAATCATCGTCCAAACGCCTCTCGTTTCTGTTTCACTAACAACTTTACTTCATCCCATTCTTCACAGCAAACACCTGTTCCACACATCCTCTACCACTTCTGAAACCACACTGCTCTACCCCAATCTGATACTCTGTACATGCCTTCACCTTCTCAATCAATACCCTCATATTATTTCCCAGGAATACTCAACAAACTTATGTCTTTGCAGGCTGAACATTCACATTTATCCCCTTTGCCTTTGTACAATGGCACTATGCATGCATTACACCAGTCAGGCACTTCACCATGACCCATACATAAACCAATGAATATCCTTACCAACCAATTAACAACATAGTCACCCCCTTTCTTAGTAAATTCAACTGCAACACCATCCAAACCCAACACCTAGCTGGAACTCATATTCCTCAAAGCTTTCATTACCTCTTCTCTCTTAACCAAACCATTCTCCCTGACCCTCCCGCTTTGCACATCACCCCAACTAAAATACTCTTCATCTGCCACTCTATCATCAAACAACATCACCCCAACTAAAATACTCTTCATCTGCCACTCTATCATCAAACACATTCAACAAACCTTCAATATACTCACTTCATCACTACCTGTTATTACTTCCCCCCTTGCCCCCTTCAGCGATGTTCCCATTTGTTCTTTTGTTTTATGCACGTTATTCACCTCCTTCCAAAACATCTTTTTATTCTCCCTTAAGTTTTATCATACTCTCTCATCCCAACTCTCATTTGCCCTTCTTTTCGACCCTTGCACCTTTCTCTTGACCTCCTGCCGCTTTCTCTCATACATCTCCCAGTCATTTGCTCTCCTTCCCTGCAATTATCATCCAAACACCTCTCTTTTCTCTTTCACTAACAACTTTACTTCTTCATCCCACATTACCCTTTCTGATCTGCCCACCTCCCACCTTTCTCATGCAACATGTATCTTTCGCACAAGCCATGACTGTTTCCATAAGTACATCCCATTCCTCACTCACTCCTCTCACATCATTTGCTCTCACCTTTTGCCATTCTACACTCAATCTCTCCTGATACTTCCCCGCACAAGTCTCATTCCTAGGCTCCCTCACTCTCACCACTCTTCTCCCAACATTATCTCTTCTTTTTCCAAAAACCTCTTCAGATCTATTGTGAGGGTGAGACACAAGATGATAAGAAGTGGCACTGAAGTCTACCAGTTATATTGGGGAGTAGAAGGGATGAGGGTAATGCTACTGAAAGTTATTGGGATGGCTAGCAACTGAAGATTATTGGGGAAGTGGGAAAGAAGGATGTGCAATCTTGCCATCATCAAGAATGTGGGAGAGTGTTTATAATCCATGGATGGTATGGATCAAGAATAATGCGGGTGAAAGGAAAGATTGATACTGTGAAGTATGCATAGGTACGTGTATATGTGCCAGTGAATATGAAGACTACGAGGTATGGATGACATCAAGCTTTTCTGGTGAAATTTGATTGACTATAGATGGGTTTGAGAAGGAGACAAAGGTTGTTGTAATGGGTGATATGAATACGCAAGTAGGATGTTATGAAACTAATGAGATAGTGCCTGAAGTAAAAGAGAATGGAAGTTATCTTGTGTATGTCTGTGCTGAGAGGGGTTTATTCCGTACAAAGACCTGTTTTCAGCACAAGATGATCCACAGATATACATGGCTTAGGAGTGATGGAAGAGAAGAGCAAAACACTTTTGACTGACTATGTGGCAGTGGATGAAAATTTGAAAAAGGCTGTGCTGGATGCTAGAGTTGCGAGAGGATTCTTTGAAGACTGACCATTTCATTGTTCTTGTGGGGATGAGGATCAGGGAGAAGTGGAGGTATGGTGTAAGGAAGAATGATGAGATAAAAGCGTTGGCAAGCGAGAAGATGGATATGGAAAAATACAGGGAGGAGTATGAAAGGAAGGTAACCTAAAGCTTAGATGGAAGTGCAGTAATGTAGGAATACAGTCATGTGTGAATGAAGTGTTTAAAATGTTTAGAGAAATACTGGTAAAGGTTGTAGAATCAGCAGTTGTATACAAGGTCGTGAGATACAGGAATGAAAGGGAAAATGCATGGTGGACAGAAGAGATTAGAAATGCTGTGGAAGAATGGAAAAGGGCATCTGACAGATTTCTTGAAAGGAATGCACAAGTGAAAGTTCAGCAAAGGAAAAGGGAAGAATATGAGATGTGTAAGTGGAATGTTAAGAAGCTGATCGAGGAAAGTAAGAGAGTAGATGAAGAATTGGGAGTATAGGTGAGTGAAAAGTTTAGAGGAAAACAAATTGTACTAGAAGGAGGTTAAAAAAGGAGGTGGATGAGAGAATGGAAATGGTGATGTGAGAAGTAAAGTAGGGGAATTGCTGAATCAAAAGGAGGAAGTAAAGGAAGATGGAAAGAGTATTCTGAAGAACTGATGAATGTGGGAGAAGAAGAGGTAGCACTTGTTACATGCATGGGTATGGAGGAGGGAAGGAAGAGGATACAAGTGCAAGGGCCTATAGCAGAAAGGGAAGAAAGGCAATAATGAGGCTGAAGGTAGGAAAGGCATCTGAAGTGAATGGGATTATGGCTGAAATGCTTAAGTATGGAGGTGAAAGTGTGATAGAGTGGATGCATATGATATGTAATTTAGCATGGAAACAGAAGGTTGTGCCTGAGGATTGGGTGAAAGCTATTATTGTTCCTTTATTCACAGGAGAAGGTGCAAAGGATGTATGTAGCAATTATAGGGGAAGAAGTCTGTTAAATATACCAGGAATAGCATATGAAAGAATATTAATTGACAGAGTGATGGCAGTGACTGAAAGCAGAATAAGTGAAGAGCAAGGAGGTTTTAGGAAAGGTAGGGGATAAGTGGATCAGATCTTTACCGTGGAAAAGTTTTAAGTGAAGAAGTTGTATGCAGCTTTTACAGATCTGGAGCAAGCATAAGACAGAGCTGATTGGAATGTGTTGTGGGATGTGTTAAGGATACATGGTATAGGAGGAGAACTGTTGAATGGTTTAAAAGCCTTCTATAGAGGTGCAAATGCATGTGTAAGAGTGGATGAAGAGCTAAGTGAAAGTCCTGGGATACATGCAGGTGTGAGGTAGGGCTGTGTGATGTTGTTGTGGGTTTTTAATATACATATGGATGGAATGATAAGATAGATGAAAGCCTTACTAGGGAAAAGGAGTGCAGAGATAGAGTGTGGCAGTGAGATATAGTGGGTTGTGGCAAGCCTGTGTGCGGATGATAATGTATTGTTTGTGAAGAGTGAACAGGAGTTTCAGAAGGTTGTAAGAGTGTTTTATGATGTGAGCAAGGGTAGGAGATTAAAGGAAAGTGCAAGTACAAGTAAAGTAATGGTGTTTGAAAGGAAACGGAGTGAAAGTATAGATTTTGTAAAACCATAAAGAGTGAAAGAAGAAAGTGTACAAAATTGTGCTGTGGATTTTTTTTTGGGGAGGGGGTGGGGGGTGGGAAGGAAGACTGGAAGAACTGAGGGAATTCAAGTATCTAGGAGCTGTCTTGGGTAAGTGTGGTGATATGAATGGAGAGATAAAAGAGAAACAGTACAGGGTAGAAGAGTCATTGGGTCCCTTAACAGAATAATGAAGGGTATAGGTGTTAAGTATGAAAGAGATGAAAGGATTAAGGGACAGCATAGTCCTCCCAACCCTGACATATGCATACAAAACCAGGTTGTGGAAATGAGCTACTTAATAGGACCATGTGGTGTGACTAAACAGAATGAAGAAAGAAACGAAAGAGTGTATGAGAGATGTGGTATGGCAGGGAATGCTAAAGGAATGAAATAAGGAGTGGTAGAATGGGTGAAAAGTAATACTTTGTATTGGTTTGGGCTTGTGGAAATAATGCTAGACTGAGAGTTAACAAGGAGAGTGTATGATAGTACAGTTAAAGTGGCTGGGGTGAGGAAGACCATCTGTTACATGGGCAAATGAGGTGAGGAGAGAAACAGAGGAAGAATGTGTGGAATGGTGTATGTGAGAGAGGCATGTAAGGTCAGGGATATGTGGAGGCTCTTTTGCCTTGACCACCCCTTGATAGGAATTCCTGGAGGGAACAGGCATCAGAAATATAGATAGACAGAGAGATAGATAGATAGATAGATAAAAAGAGTATGGTTGGGAGTGCTAATGAGGGTTTACTGACATGGTTTGGACATGTGGAGAGAATGAGTGAGGAAAGATTGACAAAGAGGTTATATGTGACAGAATTGCATGGAACAGGGGGAATGGGGAGACTAAATTGGATATGGAAAGATGGAGTGAAAAAGATTTAGAGCAATCAGGGTTAAACATGCAGGAGGCTTGCATGGGATACAGTGAACTGTGTCATTAAACTGAACCAGGGCATGTGAAACATCCGGGGTAAACCAATGAAAGGTCTGTGGGGCCTGGATGTGGATGTGTAATGCTGTGGTTTCAATGCATTACACATCAAAGATAGAGAATAAATGAGAGCAAATGGTTCCTTTCTTCATCTGTTCCTAGTGCAAGCTTGCTCACAAGGGAAACATTAATTGATTATAATTTTCATTTTCATACTTGATCATCATTTATTGCATTAACAGGATAGCATCAGCAACATATGAAGAAAGGCCACATCTGCTCTCATCCATTCTCAAGCTGTCATGACATGTCTCTAGCTGGAGGGGATGGTATTGCAATTGAATTCATTAAGAGAGGGGGTGACTGTGTTGGTGATGTTCAATGTATGTATGGATCATAACGAGGTGCCTAAGGGTCGACGTGTCACCAATAACCTGAACCAAGGCATGTGAAGAGCTGGGGAACACCATGGATGGGTCTGTGGGGCTTGATTGTGGACTGTGTTTTCAGTGTGTTGCATGTGACATCTGCGAATGGATGCAAGTGAATGCAGCTTTTCTTTGTCTGTTCCTGACGCTAACTCGCTGATGTGGGAAATGGTAATCAAGTATGAAAGAAATCTGTGAAGGCCTGACACAAAAGGTTCATGGTGAAAACACTGCAGATTAGAGAAAACACATGCACTGAATAACTAGTCTGCCCTATGGAAGTGTGATGTGGATTTATGGGTGGAAGGTACTATCTGCACCACCATACTAATGGCTCCATAGACTTTGGGTCTTTTTAAAATTGTTGGGTCTCTATGAAAAAGCATCAACCAACCTGATATATCACAATGGCCAAAGAGGGTGAAATCCTGGTGGATATACACTTTTTTTGGAGTAAAAGATAACTCCCAAATGAACACATACTCTCCTCAATTATCTAAATGACTCTGTCCAGAAGTGAGAAGAGTTTTTTGCCTCTGTATTACCAGAACTAACCATCTGGCTCTTACTACATTCCCACACACAGTTTATCGAGATATTAAATATGGTTAGTTTATACATTAAAGGTAGTGGTTGGTTGGCAGCCAACAACCAGGGAGGTATATTTGCAGTACATATGCACCATCAATTTTCCGGCACTCTTGGTTACAAAGCTTTGCCGGATGAACGATTTTGCCAGACCAACCGTGGTCATGTAATAATAATTCATCAACACACCTCTAACCTACTAATCGTACATCTCCCATGTGTCTATAGTATACCATAGACTACTAGATTTTTAAATTAAACAAATATTACTTTTTTTTTTTTGTCTCCCACGTTTGCGAGGTAGCGCAAGGAAACAGACGAAAGAAATGGCCCAACCCACCCCCATACACATGTATATACATACACGTCCACACACGCAAATATACATACCTATACATCTCAATGTACACATATATATACACACACAGACATATACATATATACACATGTACATAATTCATACTGTCTGCCCTTATTTATACCCATTGCCACCTCGCCACACATGGAAATAACATCCCCCTCCCCCCTCATGTGTGCGAGGTAGCGCTAGGAAAAGACAACAAAGGCCCCATTCGTTCACACTCAGTCTCTAGCTGTCATGTAATAATGCCCGAAACCACAGCTCCCTTTCCACATCCAGGCCCCACATAACTTTCCATGGTTTACCCCAGACGCTTCACAAGCCCTGATTCAATCCATTGACAGCACGTCGACCCCGGTATACCACATCGATCCAATTCATTCTATTCCTTGCCCGCCTTTCACCCTCCTGCATGTTCAGGCCCCGATCACTCAAAATCTTTTTCACTCCATCTTTCCACCTCCAATTTGGTCTCCCACTTCTCCTCATTCTCTCCACCTCCGACACATATATCCTCTTGGTCAATCTTTCCTCACTCATTCTCTCCATGTGCCCAAACCATTTCAAAACACCCTCTTCTGCTCTCTCAACCACGCTTTTTTTATTTCCACACATCTCTCTGACCCTTACATTACTTACTCGATCAAACCACCTTACATCATATATTGTCCTCAAACATCTCATTTCCAGCACATCCACCCTCCTGCACACAACTCTATCCATAGCCCATGCCTCGCAGCCATACAATATTGTTGGAACCACTATTCCTTCAAATATACCCATTTTTGCTTTCCGAGATAATGTTCTCAACTTCCACACATTCTTCAAGGCTCCCAAGATTTTCGCCCCCTCCCCCACCCTATGATTCACGTCCGCTTCCATGGTTCCATCCGCTGCCAAATCCACTCCCAGATATCTAAAACACTTTACTTCCTCCAGTTTTTCTCCATTCAAACTTACCTCCCAATTGACTTGACCCTCAACCCTACTGTACCTAATAACCTTGCTCTTATTCACATTTACTCTTAACTTTCTTCTTTCACACACTTTACCAAACTCAGTCACCAGCTTCTGCAGTTTCTCACATGAATCAGCCACCAGCGCTGTATCATCAGCAAACAACAACTGACTCACTTCCCAAGCTCTCTCATCCCCAACAGACTGCATACTTTCCCCTCTTTCCAAAACTCTTGCATTCACCTCCCTAACAACCCCATCCATAAACCACCATGGAGACATCACACACCCCTGCCGCAAACCTACATTCACTGAGAACCAATCACTTTCCTCTCTTCCTACACGTACACATGCCTTATATCCTCGATAAAAATTTTTCACTGCTTCTAACAACTTGCCTCCCACACCATATATTCTTAGTACCTTCCACAGAGCATCTCTATCAACTCTATCATATGTAAATCAAAGAAATAAATGAAATACAGGTACTTGTACAGTAGTACATTAGTGAAACAAGATTACAAGTATTAATTAAACAAGATTAAACAAAAACTAAATGCAAATTCATTAATTTCTTTAAAGAGATGCTCAGTTGTAATCCAGCCATTTTCACTTGCACGGTATGTTACTAGGTAAACTTTAACACATTTCAAGGCCCTGGGACATTTACTTTTTCCTATCACCAGCAGTTTACAATTGTGCATACCTGCTGCATTTGAACACCCTAAGATGGTAAGTCTGTGCTTAGATTGTTTGAATCCTGTGAGGTCTTCTTCTTCTGTTGTTAGTGCTTTTCTAGGTGTGCATCGCCAGAATAATGCAGTTTCGTCTGCATTATACACCTGCTCAGGATTGAGGTGCTCCTCCGCTAGGAGTTTCGCAAATTCGTCCCCATACTTGGCAGCGCCTTCCTGGTTTGCAGACCACTTTTCTCCGCACACTTTATTCATGGAAATTCCATGACGCTTCTTGAATCTTTGAAGCCATCCTTCACTACAGTCACGTTCAAATTGTAATTCAAGTTCTTTATGAAACAACTTAGCCTGGTTCATTATCATGCTACCTGACAAGTCCACTCCATCACTCCTACACAGTCGAACCCATTCCATCATCACTCGATCATGCTCAGTGCTCTTACCATCTTCCATAGTTTTTCAAATCGTCATTTGCTTCTTGGAATCGCTGTCTGCATAGAATTTCAATATTATCTCCCTTTGCTTCTTTATATCATAAACATTTGATGAACCAATACTGTCGATGTCACACAGCTTACGGACTGAAACACCACGGTCCATTTTTTTCAACAGTTCTACTTTATCTTGGATCGATTTGGACTGGTGTTTACATTTGACACCAGGACTGACTCTCTCATATGTCTTAGAAGCCATAGCTACAGTTAATTTAAGCAAAATATGCTAAGACTCTCAGAGAATTGCAGTATCACCACCAACAAGTGCAGTGTACAGAATGGAAATAAGCAAGCCCTACACACATCATCTGTGGCCGCTCAGTGAACTAGTCTGGTGGCCGTGGTAATTTCAAGTTCCCCATGTAATTTTGTCAGGACTAAAGGAGTTGCCAAACCATCAGTTGCTGGAAATTCGGTGGTGTACCTGCACTACCCGACTGAGTACTGGGAGGGTTAACGATGGCTGCATAGTGAGCCAGCACTTCATTGGTTGTCATGTTGCGCTCCTCTGACCCAGGTAGCGGTCCTTTCTTTCTGCATCACCCACATATGGACTACCAGCATTCTTTCCAAAAACATACAATCTCTCCTTGTCATATGTAACACTTGACAACACAACTCACACAGCTCATTCTCGGTAACTTAGTTTTTCCTGTGGCGAGCAGTATGCATTAGCCCTGACTTTTGGTAAAATGGTAGAAGCAGTAGATAGAAGTAATAGGCAGTAAGGTCAAGGCAAGACTATAACGTAGAGACATTAGGCAGTTGTAGAAGGTAGGATCATTTAAGCAGGAGGATTCAGGGTGATGCACTAAAGGGCAAGAAGCAACATTGACTTTCACTAGTTATGGAGACTTTATTGCCATGACCACCTCCTGGAGGGAATTCCAGTTGGAAACAGGCATCAGAAATGTAAATAGAATACATAGAACTTGTCATATTACATTCTCAGCAATTTGTCTCTACAACGAATCTATGAGTACTAAAAAAAGCTAAAGAAAATTAGCATTTTATACCAAAGTTATTCTAAAGTGGTGTACTAAAACCTTCAAGAAAAACTTTGAGTCTTTATTATCTAATATTTACATTACTTTAGCTACAATGTATAAAACTGTACTAACTATGAAGACACTTAACAAATTTAAGATACTCAAACTGAAGCAGTCAGACTGAGAGTCTGAATCAGTGAGGAAAGGCATATGAGGATAATTTAATGTTTTATTTAGTTCTTTCATGTGAAACAAGTGACACCGAAATGAGGATATTCCTTCCATACTATCACAAAATTCTTTGGAATTACCACATATTGGATGAATCTCAACTTTATTCACTGTAACTACTTTGTCTTGGAGTGATGTTTGAAGCCTATCACGTGTTAATCTTTTAATGCAAGAAGTGATATCTAACCCATAAGTGTTTATACTGTTGGAAGCAAATTCTTCATTGAATGGACTTTCTGGTATACCTAATGACAAAACAACTGCATGCTTGATATCATCTTCCTGACCTTCTCGTTCCAGGTCTCTCTTCAATACACCAACTGAAAACTGCAGTGGAACAGTGGATGGTGCTAAAAAGTCTGCTGCCACAAAAAAATGCACAAGAGAGTCCTCTGCTGTAGTCTTGTTTGACAATGACTGTTTATTTTGGCACACTTTCCTCAAAAGAGCTTCACTTACACAAAAAAACTTGTAATGCCTTCCTAAGACCTGCTGCAAATTCAATACTTCCAGTGATCCAATACTATTTGTATTATTTTCTTTTCTTTTACCATATATGCTTGTAATTCTTGCCACCTCAAGTTCACTAAAATTATCTATAAGAACACAAAATCTGCAGTATGCATTCAAAAAGATGCCATCAAAATTCAACCAATAGAATTCTTTGCTACATATTACAGACACAACAAAAACTTCTCCTACACTTGCATTATTTCTTTGCATACAATCATACAAAGTCTCCAAAAGGGAACATCTTTTTTCAGGTGATAACTTGGAAAGTCCTAATTCGGGTAGAGCATTCAAATCCATATATCCCTTCTCTAGAAAATGTGATGTCTGCATACAGACATGTAACAGTTTTGAACATTTCATTCCCACTCTAGTCAAACCCTGCATCATTCCTACCTTAAATGAATTAGTTTGACTTTTGTCATTTATTTCATCTAATGACTTTTTCTTTTTCTTAATTGGCTTCTTGCCTTTTTCCATACTTACAACAATATTCCGTGATTTTCTTTCCTCTTGTTTTGATACTTTTGTAGATGTTACCTTTCCTTTGAGTCTGACAGATTTAGCAACTACTTTAAATGTCTGAAGTTTGTTCCATGATGTTTGATGCACAGCATCTCTCAAGTATTCTTGAAAATTTGGTAAGGAGTTGAAATGAGCTGTGACAGACTCTCCCTTACCATCACCTGATGCGAGTCCCTAACACTGATGTTTCCGCTGTCGGATACCAAGCTTGAATTCTTCTCCAACTTGACTACCACGTACCAGATCTACCCTCCCACATTTCAACATTCTGAAAAGGATAAAATAATTGAAATTTTCATAATATATATCTAATATGAAAATGGATATCAAATACTGGGGAAAATAATATTCTAATAAATAAACTCTTTGCTATGGGCATCTATCAAGCCAAACTCCTCCATGTGACATACAGTATAAAAGTGTGTTTCTTGCTACCATTTAATCCCTTTTAGTCACTTTCTTTTTTTAAGGTTAGCTAAGATGGTATATGCAACTGAGGCCTTTATCAAGGCCATCCCATTAATGCTATATATATATTATACATTCATACTTGTTTATCATACATAATCACTGTTTCCCGCATCAGCGAGGTAGCAACAGGAAACAGACGAAGAATGGCCCATCCACTCATATACACATATATATACATAAATTCCCACATATGCACATATACATATCAATATATACTTATGTATACATGCACATATGCAGACATTACATATATAAAAAATATACATATTCATACTTGCTTGCATTCATTCATTCCTTTCATTACCCCGCCCAACAGGAAAACAGCATCGCTATCCCCTGCTTCAGCATGGGAGCGCCAAGAATACAGACAAGAAGGCCACATTTGTTCACACTAAGCCTCTAACTGCCTTATATAATGCACCGAAACCATAGCTCCCTTTCCACATCCAGGCCCAACAGACCTTTCCATGGTTTGCCCCAGACGCTTCACATGCCCTGCTTCAGTCAAATCACAGCACGTCAACCCCAGTATGCCACATAGTTCCAATTCACTCTATTCCTTACACACCTCTCACCCTCCCGTATGTTCAGGCCCTGATCGCTCAAAATCTTTTTCACTCCATCCTTCCACTTCCAATTAGGTCTCCTGCTTCTCCTTGCCTCCACCTCTGACACATATATATATCCTCTTTGTCAATCTTTCCTCAATCATTCTCTCCATATGTCCAAACCTTTTCAACACATCCTCTTCTGCTCTCTCAACCATACTCTTTTTATTTCCACACATCTCTCTTAACCCTACGTTACCTACTCGATCAAACAACCTCACACCACGTAATTACCTCAAACATTTCATTTCCAACACATCCACCCTTGTCTGTACAACCCTATCTATAGCCCAAGCTTTGCAACCATAAAACATTGTTGCAACCACTATTCCTTCAAAGATACCCATTTTTTGCTCTCCAAGATAATGTCCTCTCCTTCCAAACATTCTTCATCACTCCCAGAACCTTCACCCCCTCCCCACCCTGTGACTCACTTCCGCTTCCATGGTTCCATCCACTCCTAAATCCACACCCAGATATCCTAAACACTTCGCTTCCTCCAGTTGTTCTCCATTCATACCTACCTCCAAGTTAACTTGTCCCTACTGAACCTAATAACCTTGCTCTTATTCACATTTACTCTCAACTTTCTCGTTTCACACACTTTACCAAACTCAGACACTAACCTCTGCAGTTTCTCACATGAATCGACCACTAGAACTGTATCATTCTGAACAACAACTGACTCACATCTTGGGGCCTCTCATCCACAACTGACTGCATACTTGCCCCTCTCTCTAATACTTTTGCATTTACCTCTCTAAACACCCCATCCATAAACAAATTAAACAACCATTATGATATCACACACCCCTGCCGCAGACCAACATCCACTGGGAACCAATCACTCTCCTCTCTTCAGATTCGTATACAAGCCTTATATCCTTGGTAAAAACTTTTCACTGCTTCTAGCAACTTACCTTCCACTCCATATACTCATAAACCCTTCCACAAAGCATCTCTATCCACCCTATCATCTGCGTTCTCCAGATCCATAAATGCTACGTACAAATCCATCTACCACTTCTGAAACCACACAGCTCTTCCCCATTTTGATGCTCTGTACATGCCTTTACTCTCTCAATCAATATCCTCCCATATAATCTCCCAGGAATACTCGATAAACTTATGCCCCTGTATCTTGGGCACTCACCTTTATCCTCTCTGCCTTTATGCAAAGGCATGATCCATGCATTTCGCCAATCCTCAGGCACTTCACCATGATCCATACATACAATAAATATCCTTACCAACCAATCGACAACACAGTCGCCCCTTTTTTGAAAAATTCCATTGCAATACCATCCAAATCCACTACCTTAAGTGCTTTCATCTTCCACAAAGCTTTCTCTACCTCTTCTTTGTTCACCAAACCATTCTCCCTAACCCTCTCCCTTCACACAACACCCCAGCCAAAACACCCTATATCTGTCATTCTATCATCAAACACATTCAAAAAACCTTCAAAACATTCATTCTATCTTCTTCTCACTTCAACCACTACTTGTTATTACCTCCCCATTTCCTCCCTTTACTGATATTCTCATTTGTTCTGTCTTACGCACTATATTCAACTCCTTTCAAAACATCTTTTATTCTCCCTAAAATTTAATATATTTTCTATCTATTACTTTATCATTGTACTTAGTCGCTGTCTCCCACATCAGCGAGGTAGCACAAGGAAACAGATGAAAGAATCGCCTAACCCACCGACATACACATGATTATACATAAATGCCCATACATGCACATATGCATACCTATATATTTCAACATATACATACATATACATACACAAATTTTTGAACGATTTTTGCATGGAAATAATGCAAATGAGTGGGAGATGTATAAAAGAAAGAGGTAGGAGGTCAAGAGAAAGGTGCAAGAGGTGAAAAAGAGGGCAAATGAGAGTTGGGGTGAGAGGGTATCATTAAATTTTAGGGAGGATAAAAAGTGGTAGAGGATGTGTGGATCAGGTGTTTGCTTTGAAGAATGTATGTGAGAAATACTTAGAAAAGCAAATGGATTTGTATGTAGCATTTATGGATCTGGAGAAGGCATATGATAGAGTTGATAGAGATGCTCTGTGGAAGGTATTAAGAATATATGGTATGGGAGGCAAGTTGTTAGAAGCAGTGAAAAGTTTTTATCGAGGATGTAAGGCATGTGTACGTGTAGGAGGAGAGGAAAATTATTGGTTCTCAGTGAATGTAGATTTACGGCAGTGGTATGTGATGTCTCCATGGTTGTTTAATTTGTTTATGGATGGGGTTGTTAGGGAGGTGAATGCAAGAGTTTTGGAAAGAGGGGCAAGTATGAAGTCTGTTGTGGATGAGAGAGCTTGGGAAGTGAGTCAGTTGTTGTTCACTGATGATACAGTGCTGGTGGCTGATTCATGTGAGAAACTGCAGAAGCTGGTGACTGAGTTTGGTAAAGTGTGTGAAAGAAGAAAGTTAAGAGTAAATGTGAATAAGAGCAAGGTAATTAGGTACAGTAGGGTTGAGGGTCAAGTCAATTGGGAGGTAAGTTTGAATGGAGAAAAACTGGAGGAAGTAAAGTGTTTTAGATATCTGGGAGTGGATCTGGCAGCGGATGGAACCATGGAAGCGGAAGTGGATCATAGGGTGGGGGAGGGGGCGAAAATCCTGGGAGCCTTGAAGAATGTGTGGAAGTCGAGAACATTATCTCGGAAAGCAAAAATGGGTATGTTTGAAGGAATAGTGGTTCCAACAATGTTGTATGGTTGCGAGGCGTGGGCTATGGATAGAGTTGTGTGCAGGAGGGTGGTTGTGCTTGAAATGAGATGCTTGAGGACAATGTGTGGTATGAGGTGGTTTGATCGAGTAAGTAATGTAAGGGTAAGAGAGATGTGTGGAAATAAAAAGAGCGTGGTTGAGAGAGCAGAAGAGGGTGTTTTGAAATGGTTTGGGCACATGGAGAGAATGAGTGAGGAAAGATTGACCAAGTAGGTATATGTGTCGGAGGTGGAGGGAACGAGGAGAAATGGGAGACCAAATTGGAGGTGGAAAGATGGAGTGAAAAGATTTTGAGTGATCAGGGCCTGAACATGCAGGAGGGTGAAAGGCGGGCAAGGAATAGAGTGAATTGGATCGATGTGGTATACCGGGGTTGACGTGCTGTCAATGGATTGAATCAGGGCATGTGAAGCGTCTGGGGTAAACCATGGAAAGTTGTGTGGGGCCTGGATGTGGAAAGGGAACTGTCGTTTCCACTCCCAGATATCTAAAACACTTTACTTCCTCCAGTTTTTCTCCGCTGCCAGATCCACTCCCAGATATCTAAAACACTTCACTTCCTCCAGTTTTTCTCCATTCAAACTTACCTCCCAATTGACTTGACCCTCAACCCTACTATACCTGATAACCTTGCTCTTATTCACATTTACTCTTAACTTTCTTCTTTCACACACTTTGCCAAACTCAGTCACCAGCTTCTGCAGTTTCTCACATGAATCAGCCACCAGCGCTACATCATCAGCGAACAACAACTGACTCACTTCCCAAGCTCTCTCATTCACAACAGACTTCATACTTGCCCCTCTTTCCAAAACTCTCGCATTCACCTCCCTAACAACCCCATCCATAAACAAATTAAACAACCATGGAGACATCACACACCCCTGCCGCAAACCTACATTCACTGAGAACCAATTACTTTCCTCTCTTCCTACACGTACACATGCCTTACATCCTCGATAAAAACTTTTCACTGCTTCTAACAACTTGCCTCCCACACCATATATTCTTAATACCTTCCACAGAGCATCTCTATCAACTCTATCATATGACTTCTCCAGATCCATAAATGCTACATACAAATCCATTTGCTTTTCTAAGTATTTCTCACATACATTCTTCAAAGCAAACACCTGATCCATACATCCTATACCACTTCTCAAACCACACTGCTCTTCCCCAATCTGATGCTCTGTACATGCCTTCACCCTCTCAATCAATACCCTCACATATCATTTACCAGGAATACTCAACAAACTTATACCTCTGTAATTTGAGCACTCACTCTTATCCCCTTTGCCTTTGTACAATGGCACTATGCAAGCATTCCGCCGATCCTCAGGCACCTCACCATGAGTCATACATACATTAAATAACCTTACCAACCGGTCAACAATACAGTCACACCCTTTTTTAATAAATTCCACTGCAATACCATCCAAACCTGCTGCCTTGCCGGCTTGCATCTTCCGCAAAGCTTTTACTACCTCTTCTCTGTTTACCAAATCATTTTCCCTAACCCTCTCACTTTGCACACCACCTCCACCAAAACACCCTATATCTGCCACTCTATCATCAAACACATTCAACAAACCTTCAAAATACTCACTCCATCTCCTTCTCACATCACCACTACTTGTTATCACCTCCCCATTTGTGCCCTTCACTGAAGTTCCCATCTGCTCCCTTGTCTTACACACTTTATTTACCTCCTTCCAGAACATCTTTTTATTCTCCCTAAAATTTAATGATACTCTCTCACCCCAACTCTCATTTGCCCTCTTTTTCACCTCTTGCACCTTTCTCTTGACCTCCTGTCTCTTTCTTTTATACATCTCCCACTCAATTGCATTTTTTCCCTGCAAAAATCGTCCAAATGCCTCTCTCTTCTCTTTCACTAATAATCTTACTTCTTCATCCCACCACTCACTACCCTTACTAATCAACCCACCTCCCACTCTTCTCATGCCACAAGCATCTTTTTCGCAATCCATCACTGATTCCCTAAATACATCCCATTCCTCCCCCACTCCCCTTACTTCCATTGTTCTCACCTTTTTCCATTCTGTACTCAGTCTCTCCTGGTACTTCCTCACACAAGTCTCCTTCCCAAGCTCACTTACTCTCACCACCCTCTTCACCCCAACATTCACTCTTCTTTTCTTCACCTTAGCCTCCACAAGATAATGATCAGACATCCCTCCAGTTGCACCTCTCAGCACATTAACATCCAAAAGTCTCTCTTTCGCTCGCCTGTCAATTAACACGTAATCCAGTAGCGCTCTCTGGCCATCTCTCCTACTTACATACGTACACTTATGTATATCTCGCTTTTTAAACCAGGTATTCCCAATCACCAGTCATTTTTCAGCACATAAATCTACAAGCTCTTCACCATTTCCATTTACAACACTGAACACCCCATGTATACCAATTATTCCCTCAACTGCCACATTACTCACCTTTGCATTCAAATCACCCATCACTATAACCCGGTCTTGTGCATCAAAACCACTAACAGACTCATTCAGCTGCTCCCAAAACACTTGCCTCTCATGATCTTTCTTCTCATGCCCAGGTGCATTTGCACCAATAATCAACCATCTCTCTCCATCAACTTTCAGTTTTACCCATATTAATCGAGAATTTACTTTCTTACATTCTATCACATACTCCCACAACTCCTGTTTCAGAAGTACTGCTACTCCTTCCCTTGCTCTTGTCCTCTCACTAACCCCTGACTTTACTCCCAAGACATTCCCAAACCACTCTTCCCCTTTACCCTTGAGCTTCGTTTCACTCAGAGCCAAAACATCCAGGTTCCTTTCCTCAAACATACTACCTATCTCTCCTTTTTTCACATCTTGGTTACATCCACACACATTTAGGCACCCCAATCTGAGCCTTCGAGGAGGATGAGCACTCCCCGCGTGACTCCTTCTTCTGTTTCCCATTTTAGAAAGTTAAAAAAAATACAAGGAGGGGAGGATTTCTGGCCCCCCCCCCGCTCCCGTCCCCTCTAGTCGCTTTCTACGACACACGAGGAATGCGTGGGAAGTATTCTTTCACCCCTATCCCCAGGGATAATATACATATATATATATACACATACACACACATACACACACACACGCACATATACACACACACACACATACATATATATATACATGTGAAAAATGTAAGAAACAATTTAGAAAACTGAAACTTCTAGCTTGAAATGAAATGAAAAAATGAATGTCACATAATGGTTCAACCTCTGGCTATGGAAAGGAATTGTTTAATTTATTTACACAAACGTCAATAGTAGTTCTCATCAATTTAACCACTGTATCAATAAGCTTCAATGTCTAAGCTACATTTTTTCCAATTTCACTATTTTCTTGTCAAAGCACCATGTATGAAAACTAATGTGCTGAGAGGTGCAACTGGAGGGATGTCTGATCATTATCTTGTGGAGGCTAAGGTGAAGATTTGTATGGGTTTTCAGAAAAGAAGAGTGAATGTTGGGGTGAAGAGGGTGGTGAGAGTAAGTGAGCTTGGGAAGGAGATTTGTGTGAGGAAGTACCAGGAGAGACTGAGTACAGAATGGAAAAAGGTGAGAACAATGGAAGTAAGGGGAGTGGGGGAGGAATGGGATGTATTTAGGGAATCAGTGATGGATTGCGCAAAAGATGCTTGTGGCATGAAAAGAGTGGGAGGTGGGTTGATTAGAAAGGGTAGTGAGTGGTGGGATGAAGAAGTAAGAGTATTAGTGAAAGAGAAGAGAGAGGCATTTGGACGATTTTTGCAGGGAAAAAATGAAATTGAGTGGGAGACGTATAAAAGAAAGAGACAGGAGGTCAAGAGAAAGGTGCAAGAGGTGAAAAAAAGGGCAAATGAGAGTTGGGGTGAGAGAGTATCATTAAATTTTAGGGGGAATAAAAAGATGTTCTGGAAGGAGGTAAATAAAGTGCGTAAGACAAGGGAGCAAATGGGAACTTCAGTGAAGGGCGCAAATGGGGAGGTGATAACAAGTAGTGGTGATGTGTGAAGGAGATGGAGTGAGTATTTTGAAGGTTTGTTGAATGTGTTTGATGATATAGTGGCAGATATAGGGTGTTTTGGTCGAGGTGGTGTGCAAAGTGCGAGGGTTAGGGAAAATGAGTTGGTAAACAGAGAAGAGGTAGTAAAAGCTTTGCGGAAGATGAAAGCCGGCAAGGCAGCAGGTTTGGATGGTATTGCAGTGGAATTTATTAAAAAAGGGGGTGACTGTATTGTTGACTGGTTGGTAAGGTTATTTAATGTATGTATGACTCATGGTGAGGTGCCTGAGGATTGGCGGAATGCGTGCATAGTGCCATTGTACAAAGGCAAAGGGGATAAGAGTGAGTGCTCAAATTACAGAGGTATAAGTTTGTTGAGTATTCCTGGCAAATTATATGGGAGGGTATTGATTGAGAGGGTGAAGGCATGTACAGAGCATCAGATTGGGGAAGAGCAGTGTCGTTTCAGAAGTGGTAGAGGATGTGTGGATCAGGTGTTTGCTTTGAAGAATGTATGTGAGAAATACTTAGAAAAGCAAATGGATTTGTATGTAGCATTTATGGATCTGGAGAAGGCATATGATAGAGTTGATAGAGATGCTCTGTGGAAGGTATTAAGAATATATGGTGTGGGAGGCAAGTTGTTAGAAGCAGTGAAAAGTTTTTATCGAGGATGTAAGGCATGTGTACGTGTAGGAAGAGAGGAAAGTGATTGGTTCTCAGTGAATGTAGGTTTGCGGCAGGGGTGTGTGATGTCTCCATGGTTGTTTAATTTGTTTATGGATGGGGTTGTTAGGGAGGTGAATGCAAGAGTTTTGGAAAGAGGGGCAAGTATGAAGTCTGTTGGGGATGAGAGAGCTTGGGAAGTGAGTCAGTTGTTGTTCGCTGATGATACAGCGCTGGTGGCTGATTCATGTGAGAAACTGCAGAAGCTGGTGACTGAGTTTGGTAAAGTGTGTGAAAGAAGAAAGTTAAGAGTAAATGTGAATAAGAGCAAGGTTATTAGGTACAGTAGGGTTGAGGGTCAATTCAACTGGGAGGTAAGTTTGAATGGAGAAAAACTGGAGGAAGTGAAGTGTTTTAGATATCTGGGAGTGGATCTGGTAGCGGATGGAACCATGGAAGCGGAAGTGGATCATAGGGTGGGGGAGGGGGCGAAAATTCTGGGAGCCTTGAAGAATGTGTGGAAGTCGAGAACATTATCTCGGAAAGCAAAAATGGGTATGTTTGAAGGAATAGTGGTTCCAACAATGTTGTATGGTTGCGAGGCGTGGGCTATGGATAGAGTTGTGCGCAGGAGGATGGATGTGCTGGAAATGAGATGTTTGAGGACAATGTGTGGTGTGAGGTGGTTTGATCGAGTAAGTAACATAAGGGTAGGAGAGATGTGTGGAAATAAAAAGAGCGTGGTTGAGAGAGCAGAAGAGGGTGTTTTGAAATGGTTTGGTCACATGAAGAGAATGAGTGAGGAAAGATTGACCAAGAGGATATATGTGTCGGAGTTGGAGGGAACGAGGAGAAGAGGGAGACCAAATTGGAGGGGGAAAGATGGAGTGAAAAAGATTTTGTGATCGGGCCCTGAACATGCAGGAGGGTGAAAGGAGGGCAAAGAATAGAGTGAATTGGAGCGATGTGGTATACCGGGGTTGACGTGCTGTCAGTGGATATATATATATATATATATATATATATATATATATATATATATATATATATATATTTTTTTTTTTTTTTTTGCTTTGTCGCTGTCTCCCGCGTTTGCGAGGTAGCGCAAGGAAACAGACGAAAGAAATGGCCCAAACCACCCCCATACACATGTATATACATAAGTCCACACACGCAAATATACATACCTACACAGTTTTCCATGGTTTACACCAGACGCTTCACATGCCCTGATTCAATCCACTGACAGCACGTCAACCCCGGTATACCACATCGCTCCAATTCACTCTATTCCTTGCCCTCCTTTCACCCTCCTGCATGTTCAGGCCCCGATCACACAAAATCTTTTTCACTCCATCTTTCCATCTCTAATTTGATCTCCCTCTTCTCCTCGTTCCCTCCACCTCCGACACATATATCCTCTTGGTCAATCTTTCCTCACTCATTCTCTCCATGTGCCCAAACCATTTCAAAACACCCTCTTCTGCTCTCTCAACCACGCTCTTTTTATTTCCACACATCTCTCTTACCCTTACGTTACTTACTCGATCAAACCACCTCACACCACACATTGCCCTCAAACATCTTATTTCCAGCACATCCATCCTCCTGAGCACCACTCTATCCATAGCCCACGCCTCGCAACCATACAACATTGTTGGAACCACTATTCCTTCAAACATACCCATTTTTGCTTTCCGAGATAATGTTCTCGACTTCCACACATTCTTCAAGGCTCCCAGAATTTTCGCCCCCTCCCCCACCCTATGATCCACTTCCGCTTCCATGGTTCCATCCGCTGTCAGATCCACTCCCAGATATCTAAAACACTTTACTTCCTCCAGTTTTTCTCCATTCAAACTCACCTCCCAATTGACTTGACCCTCAACCCTACTGTACCTAATAACCTTGCTCTTATTCACATTTACTCTTACCTTTCTTCTTCCACACACTTTACCAAACTCAGTCACCAGCTTCTGCAGTTTCTCACATGAATCAGCCACCAGCGCTGTATCATCAGCGAACAACAACTGACTCACTTCCCAAGCTCTCTCATCCCCAACAGACTTCATACTTGCCCCTCTTTACAAAACTCTTGCATTCACCTCCCTAACAACCCCATCCATAAACAAATTAAACAACCATGGAGACATCACACACCCCTGCCGCAAACCTACATTCACTGAGAACCAATCACTTTCCTCTCTCCTACACGTACACATGCCTTACATCCTCGATAAAAACTTTTCACTGCTTCTAACAACTTGCCTCCCACACCATATATTCTTAATACCTTCCATAGAGCATCTCTATCAACTCTATCATATGCCTTCTCCAAATCCATAAATGCTACATACAAATCCATTTGCTTTTCTAAGTATTTCTCACATACATTCTTCAAAGCAAACACCTGATCCACACATTCTCTACCACTTCTCAAACCACACTGCTCTTCCCCAATCTGATGCTCTGTACATGCCTTCACACTCTCAATCAATACCCTCCCATATAATTTACCAGGAATACTCAGCAAACTTATACCTCTGTAATTTGAGCACTCACTCTTATCCCCTTTGCCTTTGTACAATGGCACTATGCACGCATTCCGCCAATCCTCAGGCACCTCACCATGAGTCATACATACATTAAATAACCTTACCAACCAGTCAACAATATAGTCACCCCCTTTTTTAATAAATTCCACTGCAATACCATCCAAACCTGCTGCCTTGCCGGCTTTCATCTTCCGCAAAGCTTTTACTACCTCTTCTCTGTTTACCAAATCATTTTCCCTAACCCTCTCACTTTGCACACCACCTCGACCAAAACACCCTATATCTGCCACTCTATCATCAAACACATTCAACAAACCTTCAAAATACTCACTCCATCTCCTTCTCACATCACCACTACTTGTTATCACCTCCCCATTTGCGCCCTTCACTGAAGTTCCCATTTGCTCCCTTGTCTTACGCACTTTATATACCTCCTTCCAGAACATCTTTTTATTCTCTCTAAAATTTAATGATACAATTGAGTGGAGATGTATAAAAGAAGGAGGTGAAAAAAAGGGCAAATATATATATATATATATATATATATATATATATATATATATATATACATATATATATATATATATATATATATATATATATATATATATATTTATCCCTGGGGATAGGGGATTAAGAATACTTCCCACGTATTCCCTGCGTGTCGTAGAAGGCGACTAAAAGGGGAGGGAGCGGGGGGCTGGAAATCCTCCCCTCTCGTTTTTTTTTTTTTTTTCCTTTTTTTTTTTATATATATATATATATATGTATATATACATATTATCCCTGGGGATAAGGGAGAAAGAATACTTCCCACGTATTCCCTGCGTGTCGTAGAAGGCGACTAAAAGGGGAGGGAGCGGGTGGCTGGAAATCCTCCCCTTTCTTGTTTTTTTTTAATTTTCCAAAAGAAGGAACAGAGAAGGGGGTCAGGTGAGGATATTCCCTCTAAGGCCCAGTTCTCTGTTCTTAACGCTACCTCGCTAACGCGGGAAATGGCAAATAGTATGAAAAAAAAAAAATATATATATATATATATATATATATACATATGTGAATTGTGTACATGGGTGTATGTGTGTGTGTCTGTGTGTGTATATGTGTGTGTGCGTTGAGATGTATAGGTGTGTATATGTGGTGTGTGTGGACGTGTGTGTGTATACATGTGTATGTGGGTGGGTTGGGCCGTTCTTTCGTCTGTTTCCTTGCGCTGCCTCGCTGGCGCGGGGGACGGCGACGGGGCAAAGTGAATAAATAGATAAATATATATAGGGGAGAAAGAATACTTCCCACGTATTCCCTGCATGTCGTAGAAGGCGACTAAAAGGGAAGGGAGCGGGGGGCTGGAAATCCTCCCCTCTCATTTTTTTTTTAAATTTTCCAAAAGAAGGAACAGAGAAGGGGGCCATATGAGGATATTCCCTCAAAGGCCCAGTCCTCTGTTCTTAACGCTACCTCGCTAATGCGGGAAATGGCGAATAGTATGAAAAAAAAAAAAAAAAATATATATATATATATATATATATATATATATATATATATATATATATATATATATATATATATATAAGTATAATAAAAATAAAAAAATAATATATATTATTTATTTATATCTATTATACTTTGTCGCTGTCTCCCGCGTTTGTGAGGTAGCGCAAGGAAACAGACGAAAGAAATGGCCCAACCCCCCCCCATACACATGGATATACATACGTCCACACACGCAAATATACATACCTACACAGCTTTCCATGGTTTACCCCAGACGCTTCACATGCCTTGATTGAATCCACTGACAGCACGTCAACCCCGGTATACCACATCGCTCCAATTCACTCTATTCCTTGCCCTCCTTTCACCCTCCTGCATGTTCAGGCCCCGATCACACAAGATCTTTTTCACTCCATCTTTCCACCTCCAATTTGGTCTCCCTCTTCTCCTCGTTCCCTCCACCTCCGACACATATATCCTCTTGGTCAATCTTTCCTCACTCATTCTCTCCATGTGCCCAAACCACTTCAAAACACCCTCTTCTGCTCTCTCAATCACGCTCTTTTTATTTCCACACATCTCTCTTACCCTTACGTTACTCACTCGATCAAACCACCGCACACCACACATTGTCCTCAAACATCTCATTTCCAGCACATCCATCCTCCTGTGCACAACTCTATCCATAGCCCACGCCTCACAACCATACAACATTGTTGGAACCACTATTCCTTCAAACATACCCATTTTTGCTTTCCGAGATAATGTTCTCGACTTCCACACATTCTTCAAGGCCCCCAGAATTTTCGCCCCCTCCCCCACCCTATGATCCACTTCCGCTTCCATGGTTCCATCCGCTGCCAGATCCACTCCCAGATATCTAAAACACTTCACTTCCTCCAGTTTTTCTCCATTCAAACTCACCTCCCAATTGACTTGACCCTCAACCCTACTGTACTTAATAACCTTGCTCTTATTCACATTTACTCTTAACTTTCTTCTTCCACACACTTTACCAAACTCAGTCACCAGCTTCTGCAGTTTCTCACATGAATCAGCCACCAGCGCTGTATCATCAGCGAACAACAACTGACTCACTTCCCAAGCTCTCTCATCCCCAACAGACTTCATACTTGCCCCTCTTTCCAAAACTCTTGCATACAACTCCCTAACAACCCCATCCATAAACAAATTAAACAAACATGGAGACATCACACACCCCTGCCGCAAACCTACATTCACTGAGAACCAATCACTTTCCTCTCTTCCTACCCGTACACATGCCTTAAATCCTCGATAAAAACTTTTCACTGCTTCTAACAACTTTCCTCCCACACCATATATTCTTAATACCTTCCACAGAGCATCTCTATCAACTCTATCATATGCCTTCTCCAGATCCATAAATGCTACATACAAATCCATTTGCTTTTCTAAGTATTTCTCACATACATTCTTCAAAGCAAACACCTGATCCACACATCCTCTACCACTTCTGAAACGACACTGCTCTTCCCCAATCTGATGCTCTGTACATGCCTTCACCCTCTCAATCAATACCCTCCCATATAATTTACCAGGAATACTCAACAAACTTATACCTCTGTAATTTGAGCACTCACTCTTATCCCCTTTGCCTTTGTACAATGGCACTATGCACGCATTCCGCCAATCCTCAGGCACCTCACCATGAGTCATACATACATTAAATAACCTTACCAACCAGTCAACAATACAGTCACCCCCTTTTTTAATAAATTCCACTGCAATACCATCCAAACCTGCTGCCTTGCCGGCTTTCATCTTCCGCAAAGCTTTCACTACCTCTTCTCTGTTTACCAAATCATTTTCCCTAACCCTCTCACTTTCCACACCACCTCGACCAAAACACCCTATATCTGCCACTCTATCATCAAACACATTCAACAAACCTTCAAAATACTCACTCCATCTCCTTCTCACATCACCACTACTTGTTATCACCTCCCCATTTGCGGCTTTCACTGAAGTTCCCATTTGCTCCCTTGTCTTACGCACTCTATTTATCTCCTTCCAGAACATCTTTTTATTCTCCCTAAAATTTAATGATACTCTCTCACCCCAACTCTCATTTGCCCTCTTTTTCACCTCTTGCACCTTTCTCTTGACCTCCTGTCTCTTTCTTTTATACATCTCCCACTCAAATGCATTTTTTCCCTGCAAAAATCGTCCAAATGCCTCTCTCTTCTCTTTCACTAATAATCTTACTTCTTCATCCCACCACTCACTACCCTTTCTAATCAACCCACCTCCCACTCATCTCATGCCACAAGCATCTTTTGCGCAATCCATCACTGATTCCCTAAATACATCCCATTCCTACCCCACTCCCCTTACTTCCATTGTTCTCACCTTTTTCCATTCTGTACTCAGTCTCTCCTGGTACTTCCTCACACAAGTCTCCTTCCCAAGCTCACTTACTCTCACCACCCTCTTCCCCCCTACATTCACTCTTCTTTTCTGAAAACCCATACAAATCTTCACCTTAGCCTCCACAAGATAATGATCAGACATCCCTCCAGTTGCACCTCTCAGCACATTAACATCCAAAAGTCTCTCTTTCGCACGTCTGTCAATTAACACGTAATCCAATAACGCTCTCTGGCCATCTCTCCTACTTATATACGTAAACTTATGTATATCTCGCTTTTTAAACCAGGTATTCCCAATCACCAGTCCTTTTTCAGCACATAAATCTACAAGCTCTTCACCATTTCCATTTACAACACTGAACACCCCATGTGTTCCAATTATTCCCTCAACTGCCACATTACTCACCTTTGCATTCAAATTACCCATCACTATAACCCGGTCTCGTGCATCAAAACCACTAACACACTCATTCAGCTGCTCCCAAAACACTTGCCTCTCATGATCTTTCTTCTCATGCCCAGGTGCATATGCACCAATAATCACCCATCTCTCTCCATCCACTTTCAGTTTTACCCATATTAATGGAGAATTTACCTTCTTACATTCTATCACATACTCCCACAACTCCTGTTTCAGGAGTACTGCTATTCCTTCCCTTGCTCTTGTCCTCTCACTAACCCCTGACTTTACTCCCAAGACATTCCCAAACCACTCTTCCCCTTTACCCTTGAGCTTCGTTTCACTCAGAGCCAAAACATCCAGGTTCCTTTCCTCAAACATACTACATACTATATATATATATATATATATATATATATATATATATATATATATATATATATATATATATACCCCGGTATACCAAATCGTTCCAATTCACTCTATTCCTTGCACGCCTTTCGCCCTCCAGCAAGTTCAGGCCCCAATCACCCAAAATATTTTTCCCTCCATCTTTCCACCTCCAATTTGGTCTCTCACTTCTCCTCGTTCCCTCCACCTCTGACACATATATCCCCTTGGTCAATCTTTCCTCACTCATTCTGTATATGTGACTAAACCATTTCGAAACACCCTCTTCTGCTCTCTCAACCACACTCTTTTCATTACCACACATCTCTCTTATCCTTTCATTTCTTACTCGATCAAACCACCTAACACCACAATTTGTCCTCAAACATCTCATTTCCAGCACATCCACCCACCTCCGCACAACTCTATCCATAGCCCACGACTCGCAACCATATAACATTGTTGGAACTACTATTCCTTCGAATATACCCATTTTTGCTTTCCAAGATAACATTCTCGACTTCTACACATTCTTCAATGCTCCCAGAACTTTTGCCCCCCCCCCACCCTATGATTCACTTCCGCTGCCAAATCCACTCCCAGACATCTAAAACACTTTACTTCCTCCAGTTTATCTCCATTCAAGCTTACTTCCAAATTGACTTGTTCTTCAACCCTACTGTACCTAATAACCTTGCTCTTATTCACATTTACTCTTAGCTTTCTTCTTTCACACACTTTACCAAACTCAGTCACCAGCTTCTGCAGTTTCGCACATGAATCACCTATCAGGAGTGTATCATCAGCGAACAACAACTGACTCACTTCCCAAGCTCTCTCATCCACAACAGACTGCATATTTGCCACTCTTTCCAAACCTCCTGCATTCATCTCCCTAACAACCCCATCCGTAAACAAATTAAACAACCATGGAGACATCAAGCACCCCTGCCGCAAACCAACATTCATTGAGAACTAATCACTTTCCTCTCTTCCTACACGTATACATGCCTTACATCCTCGATAAAAACTTTTCACTGCTTCTAACAACTTGCCTCCCACACCATATATTCTTAATACCTTCCACACAGCATCTCTATCAACTCTATCGTATGCCTTCTCCAGATCCATGAAAAGCTACATACAAATCCATTTGCTTTTCTAAGTATTTCTCACATACATTCTTCAAAGCAAACACCTGATCCACATATCCTCTACCACTTCTGAAACCACACTCCTCTTCCCCAATCTGATGCTCTGTACATGCCTTCACCCTCTCAATCAATAACCTTCCATATAATTTCCCAAGAATACTCAACAAACTTATACCTCTGTAATTTGAGCATTCACTTTTATCTTCTTTGCTTTTGTACAATGGGACTATGCAAGCATTCAGCCAATCCTCAGGCACCTCACCATGAGTCATACATACATTAAATAACCTTAACGACCAGTCAACAATACAGTCACCCCCTTTTTTAATAAATTCCAATACCATCCAAACCTGCTGCCTTGCTGGCTTTCATCTTCCACATAGCTTTTACTATCTCTTCTCTGTTTACCAAATCATTCTCCCTAACCCTCTCACTTTGCACACCACCTTGACAAAAACACCCTATATCTGCCACTCTATCATCAAACACTTCCAAGAAACCTTCAAAATACTCACTCCACCTCCTTCTCACATCACCACTACTTGTTATCACCTCCCCATTAGCCCCCTTCACTGGAGTTCCCATTTGCTCCCTTGTCTTACGCACTTTATTTACCTCCTTCCAAAACATCTTTTTATTCTCCCTAAAATTTAATGATACTCTCTCACCCCAACTCTCATTTGCCCTCTTTTTCACCTCTTGCACCTTTCTCTTGACCCCTTCCTCTTTCTTTTATACATCTCCCAGTCATTTGCATTATTTCCCTGCAAAATTCGTCCAAATGCCTCTCTCTTCTCTTTCACTAATAATCTTACTTCTTCATCCCACCACTCACTACCCTTTCTAATCTGCCCACCTCCCACACTTTTCTTGCCACAAGCATCTTTTGCACAAGCCATCACTCCTTCCCTACATACATCCCATTCCTCTCCCACTACCCTTACGTCCTTTGTTCTCATCTTTTTCCATTCTGTACTCACTCTCTCCTGGTACTTTCTCACACAAGTCTCCTTCCCAAGCTCACTTACTCTCACCACTCTCTTTACCCCAACATTCTCTCTACTTTTCTGAAAATCTCTAGAAATCTTCATCTTTGCCTCCACAAGATAATGATCCCTCCAGTTGCACCTCTGAGAACATTAATATCCAAAAGTCTCTCTTTCGCATGCCTATCAATTACGGGTAATCCAATAATGCTCTCTGACTGTCTCTCCTACTTACATACATATACTTATGTATATCTCGCTTTTTAAACCAAGTATTCCCAATCACCAGTTCTTTTTCGGCACATAAATCTACAAGCTCTTCACCATTTCCATTTACAACACTGAACACCCCATGTACACCATTTATTCCCTCAACTGCCACATAACTCACCTTTGCATTCAAATCACCCATCACTATAACCTGGTCTCATGTATCAAAACTACTAACACACTCACTCAGCTGCTCCCAAAACATTTGCCTCTCATGATCTTTCTTCTCATGTCCAGGTGCATATGCACCAATAATCACCCATCTCTCTCCATCCACTTTCAGTTTTACCCATGTCAATCTAGAGTATACTTTCTTACACTCTATCACATATTCCTACCACTCCTCTTTTAGTAGCGCTACTCCTTCTCTTGCTCTTGTCCTCTCACTAACCCCTGACTTTACTCCTAAGACATTCCAATACTACCATTCCCCTTTACCCTTGAGTTTCGTTTCACTCAGAGTCAAAACATCGAGGTTCCTTTTCCTGAAACATACTACCTATCTCTCCTTTTTTCTCATCTTGGTTACATCCTCACACTTTTAGACACCCCAATCTGAGCCTTCAAGGAGGATGAGCATTCCCCGCGTGACTCCTTCTTCTGTTTCCTCTTTTAGAAAGTTAAAATAGAAGGAAGGGAGGGTTTCTAGCCCCCCCACTCCCGTCCCCTTTAGTCGCCTTCTACGAAACATGAGGAATGCGTGGGATGTATTCTTTCTCCCCTATCCCCAAGGATATGTATATATATATATATATATATATATATATATATATATATATATATATATATATATATATATATATATATGTATGGGGGGTTGGGCCATTTCTTTCGTCTGTTTCCTTGCGCTACCTCGCAAACGCGGGAGACAGCGACAAAGTATAAAAAAGAAAAAAAAAAAAAAATATATATATATATATCATATTTCATATACATTATTTTATATAAATTATCTTATTACTATACTTTGTCGCTGTCTCCCGCATTAGCGAGGTAGCACAAGGAAACAGATAAAAGAATGGCCCAACCCACCTAAATACACATGTATATACATACACGTCCACACACACACATATATACATACCTATACATCTCAACGTATACATACGTATTCACATACAGACACATACATATATACACATGCACATAATTCATATTGATCCATTCTCCGTCTGTTTTCTGGCACTACCTTACTTGACGTGGGTAACAGTGATTAAGAATAATAGTAACATAAATATATGTAAATAATTATATGACTAAATGAATAAATAAATGAATAACTGTTTCTTTGCACTGCATACAGAGCTTTAACCCAAAAGAGATTATAAGAGGAATGACGAATCTTCATTTGCATTTTGAACCAGAATGGAATTCACTCCGTGGTTTTCCTTAATTACAATAGCTGACATGTAAAACTTTACACTTAAGAACATCAAAATTCATTCGCCACCTGTGAAACAGTCTGCAGCCATATACATTTAATTTCTGTTGCACTTTATCTATCTATTTATCTATCTATCTATCTATCTACATCTCTGAAGCTTGATCCCAAATGGAACTACCTCCTGAGGGTGGCCACAGCACTAGAGTCTCCATAACTAGCAAACACCAGTGCCGCTTCCTTGCCATTAGTGCCTCAACTAACAGGCCACTACCAAAGGGCAACTCTAGTTTAGAGCTTGCATAGGCTACTACCTAATGCTCCCACTGACTACTTCTACCTAATACTCCTACCTAATGTTCCTACCTACTACTGCGACCTAATGTTTCTACCTAATGTTCCCGCCTAAATGTTCCTACCAACAATTTCTATCAAATACTCCTGCCATTTTGCCAAAAGGCAGGGCTAGCACATAGTGCACAAGCAGGAAAATCTAGTTTCAAAGAATAAGCTATGTGAATTAAATGCTATCAAGTGTTATGCATGACAAGAAGAGATTGTTTATGGAGAGTAAAAGTTTATGGACAGTTTATGGACAGATTGTTTATGGACATTAGTTCAAGTGTGGGTGAGGTGAGGCAGAAAGAAAAGACAAATACCAGGGTCAGAGGCATGTAACTTGACAACCAATGAAGTTCCTCTTCACTATGCAGCCATTACTAACCCTTCCCATATCCAGTTAGGTAGTAATGGTAATATATCTCCCTGGTCACTGGCTGCCAACCAACCACTACCTACTGTTGTGCTTTCCCAGTTTAATGGCAAAGATGGATAATTCTAAAGGATATAACTTATTCTATGGGTGCAAGTTTATTTTTTTCCCCCTGCAACAAGCAAGAGCAGTGCTATATGTGATACTAAAAATTAGTTCTTGTCTGAAGAAGAGAATACAATGAAAGGGAAAAACGAAATGTAAAAAGAGTAATCACTCATTTTTATCCTCATAACTGCAAAGCACTCCAAGTGATATCATTAAGTCACTAAAATACATTTCTAATCATTTTTTTTTTTTTTTTTTTTTTTTTTTTTATACTTTGTCGCTGTCTCCCGCGTTTGTGAGGTAGCGCAAGGAAACAGACGAAAGAAATGGCCCAACCCCCCCCCATACACATGTACATACACACGTCCACACACGCAAATATACATACCTACACAGCTTTCCATGGTTTATCCCGGACGCTTCACATGCCTTGATTCAATCCACTGACAGCACATCAACCCCTGTATACCACATCGCTCCAATTCACTCTATTCCTTGCCCTCCTTTCACCCTCCTGCATGTTCAGGCCCCGATCACACAAAATCCTTTTCACTCCATCTTTCCACCTCCAATTTGGTCTCCCTCTTCTCCTCGTTCCCCCCACCTCCGACACATATATCCTCTTGGTCAATCTTTTCTCACTCATTCTCTCCATGTGCCCAAACCATTTCAAAACACCCTCTTCTGCTCTCTCAACCACGCTCTTTTTATTTCCACACATCTCTCTTACCCTTACGTTACTTACTCGATCAAACCACCTCACACCACACATTGTCCTCAAACATCTCATTTCCAGCACATCCATCCTCCTGCGCACAACTCTATCCATAGCCCACGCCTCGCAACCATACAACATTGTTGGAACTACTATTCCTTCAAACATACCCATTTTTGCTTTCCGGGATAATGTTCTCGCCTTCCACACATTTTTCAAGGCTCCCAAAATTTTCGCCCCCTCCCCCACCCTATGATCCACTTCCGCTTCCATGGTTCCATCCGCTGACAGATCCACTCCCAGATATCTAAAACACTTCACTTCCTCCAGTTTTTCTCCATTCAAACTCACCTCCCAATTGACTTGACCCTCAACCCTACTGTACCTAAAAACCTTGCTCTTATTCACATTTACTCTTAACTTTCTTCTTCCACACACTTTACCAAACTCCGTCACCAGCTTCTGCAGTTTCTCACATGAATCCGCCACCAGCGCTGTATCATCAGCGAACAACAACTGACTCACTTCCCAAGCTCTCTCATCCCCAACAGACTTCATACTTGCCCCTCTTTCCAAGACTCTTGCATTTACCTCCCTAACAACCCCATCCATAAACAAATTAAACAACCATGGAGACATCACACACCCCTGCCGCAAACCTACATTCACTGAGAACCAATCACTTTCCTCTCTTCCTACACGTACACATGCCTTACATCCTCGATAAAAACTTTTCACTGCTTCTAACAACTTGCCTCCCACACCATATATTCTTAATACCTTCCACAGAGCATCTCTATCAACTCTATCATATGCCTTCTCCAGACCCATAAATGCTACATACAAATCCATTTGCTTTTCTAAGTATTTCTCGTATACATTCTTCAAAGCAAACACCTGATCCACACATCCTCTACCACTTCTGAAACCTCACTGCTCTTCCCCAATCTGATGCTCTGTACATGCCTTCACCCTCTCAATCAATACTCTCCCATATAATTTACCAGGAATACTCAACAAACTTATACCTCTGTAATTTGAGCACTCACTCTTATCCCCTTTGCCTTTGTACAATGGCACTATGCACGCATTCCGCCAATCCTCAGGCACCTCACCATGAGTCATACATACATTAAATAACCTTACCAACCAGTCAACAATACAGTCACCCCCTTTTTTAATAAATTCCACTGCAATACCATCCAAACCTGCTGCCTTGCCGACTTTCATCTTCCGCAAAGCTTTTACTACCTCTTCTCTGTTTACCAAATCATTTTCCCTAACCCTCTCACTTTGCACACCACCTCGACCCAAACACCCTAATCATAGCAACTGGTATAAAATCTATTGCCATGGATAATACATTATACTACTACCCACATAAGTCATTTGCTCACTGCCAAACTGGCTACTAGGCAAGATAGCCCATGATCAGTTTTCTGATTCATAAGAGACTGTAAAGAGATAAGTGTTACAAATCAAGAATGACTCACTACTCACCTGGATTCCCATTCTGCAAGGTCCTGCTGATACTGTTCCAGCTGCTTCCTTGCCTTCTCACGGTAAATATTTTGTGCCTGTTCTGGTAACATATGCCATCTTCTTGCTGCCCCAGTCACAAATTCCTAAAAAAGAATACTTTTCTATATAGGAGAATCTTAACAACTATCCTGAAGAAAATTTAGGACATGGAGGTGTCCCAACTCACTAAAAAATATATTCCAAAGGTAAATTTCCCCAACAAAGGTAAGCCTAGCTATTCTTGCCTGTATGATGGATACAAACCAAGCTACCAAATTATTCTAAGCCACATTCCTCCTTTTTCTGATCTACAGAGTGATGGAATGACTAGAACTGAATTAGTGTCAACAAAAAGCACCATCCACCACCTATCCATTTTTAAAGGATATTTTATGTATAAGTAAATGATACTCTTAGGGTGAAATCAATGCACATCTCTTCGCTAAAACTAATGCTTCTAATGGCGTGAGTACCAGTAACCTGCCTCAGCATGCCTCAGGCTATTTTGAGGGAAGGGTGTTCTTTCTTTACTTTACTTAGTTGCTACTTTATTTTGAGCATTTTACTTCTGGGTGCTGTAATTCTTCCATCCATGCTTCAAGATGAATGGCTCTTACCTTTCTAAAGAGAAGAAAGCCTAAATTCTCACTGGAAGCAAGAAAATGCAGGTATACAAGATATTTCTAAGTCACTGGGTGCTTTGCCTCATTCAGATCAAGACCCTATGGACCCAAAATATAGGCCTAAAATAATTCAGAAACTCTGCTAATTAATGTCCAGACATCTGCAGATGGAAACCAAAGTTAAAGGAGAGATAACAAAGTAGTAAAATGTAAGTGTGACATTGCCTTTGAAAATGTATGAGGAGCGAGACCAAAGTTTTTTGTGGACATTGCAGATAATCATTCAATTTAAAATTCAAATCATGCTTGAGGAAGTCTGACAACTTACTTGCAGTGATTCTACTACAATTAGGTCTATCATTGGAAAGTTTATATTCCAGGCATACTAAAGACCTGTTGAAAAACTAACTGCCAAATATTATAACCAAATCACACACAAAGAAGTTTGACAACTTATCTAGTGTGATCCTACAAGATGTAGGGTCCATCATCAGAGTTTATAAAGAATCTATCTAGCCATCTACATGTCTAAGGCACATTCCCTCCGGGAACTCCCATCAAGGGGTGGCCATGGCAAAAGAGTCTCCACTTATCCCTGTCCTTATATGCCTCTTTCACATACACCATTCCATGCATTCTCCCACCATTTCTCTCCCTTTAGTACTCTTCCATTCTATTTGCCCGTGTCAGAGGTGGTCCTTCTCTTACGCCAACCCTTATAATTGTACTTGACACGAGGTGGTCATTCTCTCACCCCTATAATCGCCAACCCCTATAATTGTACTATCATCAATTCTCCCTGCATTCTTTCCACATGTCCAAACCACTCTACCACTCCATAATACATTCCCTTTGCATTCCCTGCCATACCACATCTCTCATACATCCTTTCATTCTTTCTTCATTCCATCCAGTCACACCACATGTTCTTCTCAATTAGCTCATTTTCAGAGCCTGAATTCATGACCTCTGTGACTCATTCCATGTCCATTTTTGGCTGAATAGGTCAGGGTTGGGAGAACTATGCTGTCCCTTAATCCTCATTTCACTTCCATACTTACACCTCAACCCTGCATTATTCTATGAAGGGACCAAATGACTCTTCTACCTTGTACTGCCCTCTCCCTTATCTCTCATTCCATTTCACTAACCTCACCCAAAACAGCCCCTAAATACTTAAATTCTCTCACCTTTTTAAGTCTTTCTTTCCCATATACAAAGCATGATTCTGTACACTTTCTTCTTTCCTTCAATACGGTTTTACAAAATTTATACTTTCACTCTGTTTCCTTTCAAACACTATTACTTTTACATTTACTCTTAAACTTCCATGCTTACACACAATAAAACACACAAGCTTTTGCAACTCATCTTCACTCTCAGCAAACAACACAGTATCATCTGCAAACAAGCTTGCTACTAGCCACCATATTTCAATGCCACATTCCACCTCTGCACCCCTTTTTCCCTAGTTATGCTTTCATTTCTCTTATCACTCCATCCATATACATATCAAAATGCCACGGTAACATCACACAGCCCTGTCTCATGCCAGAATATATTCCAAAACTTCCGCCCAACTCTCCATCCCTCTTACAAATGCATTTGCTCCTCTACAGAAGGCTTTTAAACCATGCAACAGTGGTCCCTCTACCCCATAAATCTTGAACACACCCCATAAAGCATTCCACTCAACTCTGTGGAATGCTTTCTCCAGATCCATACAAGATGCACACAACTGCTTACCTTTTGCTATATACTTTCCAACAGTCATTTTTTTTTTTTCTTTTTGCTTTGTCGCCGTCTCCCGCGTTTGCGAGGTAGCGCAAGGAAACAGACGAAGGAAATGGCCCAACCCACCCCCATACACATGTATATACATACGTCCACACACGCAAATATACATACCAACACAGCTTTCCATGGTTTACCCCAGACGCTTCACATGCCTTGATTCAATCCACTGACAGCACGTCAACCCCGGTATACCACATCGCTCCAATTCACTCTATTCCTTGCCCTCCTTTCACCCTCCTGCAAGTTCAGGCCCCGATCACACAAAATCTTTTTCACTCCATCTTTCCACCTCCAATTTGGTCTCCCTCTTCTCCTCGTTCCCTCCACCTCCGACACATATATTCTCTTGGTCAATCTTTCCTCACTCATTCTCTCCATGTGCCCGAACCATTTCAAAACACCCTATTCTGCTCTCTCAACCATGCTCTTTTTATTTCCACACATCTCTCTTACCCTTACGTTACTTACTCGATCAAACCACCTCACACCACATATTGTCCTCAAACATCTCATTTCCAGCACATCCATCCTCCTGCGCACAACTCTATCCATAGCCCACGCCTCGCAACCATACAAAATTGTTGGAACCACTATTCCTTCAAACATACCCATTTTTGCTTTCCGAGATAATGTTCTCGACTTCCACACATTCTTCAAGTCTCCCAGAATTTTCGCCCCCTCCCCCACCCTATGATCCACTTCCGCTTCCATGGTTCCATCCGCTGCCAGATCCACTCCCAGATATCTAAAACACTTCACTTCCTCCAGTTTTTCTCCATTCAAACTCACCTCCCAATTGACTTGACCCTCAACCCTACTGTACCTAATAACCTTGCTCTTATTCACATTTACTCTTAACTTTCTTCTTTCACACACTTTACCAAACTCAGTCACCAGCTTCTGCAGTTTCTCACATGAATCAGCCACCAGCGTTGTATCATCAGCGAACAACAACTGACTCACTTCCCAAACTCTCTCATCCCCAACAGACTTCATACTTGCCCATCCAACAGTCATATCAACCAAAAATAATCTGACCCATACATCCCCTACTTTTCTTTACACCCCCTTGCTCTTTACTTATTATGATTCAGTCATTTCTATTATTGTCACAATTAACATTCTTGCCTACACTTTTCCTGGTATACTAAACAGACTATCCATAAAAGATGCACACAACATCTTACCTTTCTCTTTATACTTTTCAACAGTCACATCAACCAAAAATAATCTGATCCACACATCCCCTACCTTTCCTTACACCCCCTTGCTCTTCACTTACTATGCATTCAGTCACTTCTATCACTGTCACAATTAACATTCTTGCCTACACTTTTCCTGGTATACTAAATAGACTTCTTCCCCTATAATTGCCACATACATCCATAGCACCTTTTCCTTTGAATAAAGAAACATTAATAGTTTATCCAATCCTCAGCACAACCTTCTGTTTCCATGCTAAATTACATATCAGATGCATCCACTCTTGTCATACTTTCTCCTCCATATTTCAGCATTTCAGCTGTAATCCTATCCACTCCAGGTACCTTTCCTACCTTCAGCCTCATTATTACTCTTCTTACATCCTTTTTTGCTATAGGCCCTTGCACTTGTAATCTCTTCCTTCCCTCCTACATACCCATGCATGTAACAAGTGCTGCCTCCCCTTCTCCTACATTCATCAGTTCTTTAAAATACTCTTCCCATCTTACTTTTACTTCCTCCTTTTGATAAAGTAACACCCCTTCCTTACTTCTCAAATGAACTAAACATTTCACCTCTTTCCAGTAAAAATTCTTATTATCCTACAACTTTTCACTCAACTTTCTTCTACAATATTCATCTCCTATATCTTTGTTTTCCTCTACTGGATTCTTAACTTTCCACTTACATATTACAAGTTCTTACCTCCTTTGCTGAATTTGCAGTAGCACATTCCAATCGAGCAATCTACCATATTCCTTTTTCTAATTTTCCACAGCATTTCCAATCTCTCCCATCCACCATGCATTGCCCTTTTTTTCCCCTATATCTCACGACCTCATATACAACTACTAATTCTACAACTTTTATTCTTATTTCTCTGACCATTTTAAACACCATGTTCACACATGACTGCACATTCCCTTTTAGCTTTCAGTTACCTTCCTTTCCTACATTTTTTTCTGATTCATCTTCTCACTTGCCAACACTTTTACTTCTCCATTCTTTCTTACACTATCACACCTCCACTTTTCCCTGATCCTAAACCCCAAAAGGACTGTGAAGTGGCCTCAAGAATCCTCTCACAACTCTACCATCTAGCATGGCCTTTCATCCACTGCCACATAGTCAATCAAAGCCTTCTGCTCTTCTTTTCTATCATTCCTCATCCATGTATATCTGTGGATCATCTTGTGCTATATAAGGCATCTGCAAGGAATAAACCCCTCTCATCACAATCATAAACAAGGCAGCTTCCATTCTCATTTACTCCAAGCACTCTCCATTTACCAACTATCCCATTTACTCCAAGCACTCTCCATTTACCAACTATCTCACCAGTTTCATCACATCCTACTTTCACATTCATATCATCCATTTCAACCATGTTTCTTTTATTCTCAAAACCATTTATGCAGTCATTCAAAATTTTCAAGAAATGCTTCATTTCATCCTTACCTTACAGTCTTCAAAATTCACAGGCGTATATACACATTCCCATGCAGAGTTCACAAATCCAATCTTTCCTTTCACCCACACTATTCTTGATACATTCCATCCATGCTCTATAACACCCTCCCACACTCTCAGACATAGTAGAATTGCAAATCCTTCTTTCCCTCTCCTCTCATAATTTTTCAATCTTTCCTGTCCATACCACTCCTACTTCCACACTCTTACATAACTTGCATTCATCATTTCCATTTTCACTCCACACACCCTACCCAAGGATATAGGTTTCCCCAATCCCCAATAAACTGCAACTTTTAAACATCTCCAAATGCTCTCTCTTTTACTCTCACTCATCATCCCATTAACATTCAGTATTACCACCTTCAATCGCTCGTCTCTTTTACTCCTCAACAGAACTGGACTTCAGAGTTGCTTCTTAGCCTTTTTTGCCTCACCCTATAAAGAATCCACCAGATCATACACCAGGTTTTCACTAGAGGCTGGTAGCCAATGATCTAGATATGCTAAAAGGCCTAGGTATGAAAAGCTATTTTTGGTTACAGCTTAGCCTTAGCTTCTGCAGGACCATACTTATGTGACTGATGATGTGCATTCTCTTCTATTCCTGATGTTTGCTGACCCCTTCAAATTCATCAAATCTATTAAAGTGTAGCTGGACAATACATTTAAGTGATATGAAAATACCAACTGCAGCATTTGAATCAAGTTGCACTGCCCACAATATTTTCTTGCTGTTACTGAAGTGTTGCAATTAAAAATTCAATAATTCTTCAAAAATTCCAGTTTTTACTCCTTTGATCATATTTTGCCTGTGTAGTACTGCAACACTGGCTTTTCCAGATGGTTTGAAGACATCTCCAGTTAAATGTTTGTAAATGTCTATAATACATTCACAGCCATGGACTAGTGCTTGACAAGAATCTGCATGACATGACCAAAATGTGTCAAACAGATTCTTCATTACTGAAATGAAAAGAGCCTTTTCTTCGAGTTTCTCTTTCAGTTTCTTACATCAGGCATAAAGCCAGTGGAAAAAAAACATATATTGCTTGTATGAAGTCTAAAATGTTGCAACCTCACTATATAATCACCCTGCATCCTTACCCACAAAATTCAACAAAAGCTCACAGCAAGATACAAACTTTGTGAGTTCATTCAGACTGTCTACTCTAGCTTGCATCTCCTTATAGCAACCAGACTTGTAACTCACAGTCAAAGATATGATCACAGCATTCCTTACTGTCAAGCCCATCACCTTGAAGAAATGTCAAGACATCCATTTATCATTTATTTTCCCTCAAGCCCTGCTGTGTTCCACAGGCTGATTTCCTTTGCATTCAAAATATCATTGAAGATGATTTTTTTTGTAATACAAATCATCAGTAAGTTGATTAATCTGAGCACTGTCTTCACACAAATCCACACCTCTCTCACCAGAGAAAATTTCAGGTAGTGATCCCTGTTTCTTTCCAGATTTTGGAGAGTCTAAAGTTGATGATGCTTATCATGTACAAATAAGGGAGGAAGCAGTAGGTGAAGGGGCCCCTGAATGATATAATTAGTTACATAGAGTGAGTGTGCAATATTAAAGGAGTTCAATACAACAATGTTATCAACTTCAGTGATCAATTTTTTCTTTTATTTAAGGAGACCCAATTTGTAAGAGAGTGGATAAAATTGCCTAAGTTATCGTACAAAAGTGCAGCTGTGATTTGAGATAAAAGGTAATAAAGTTTTGACAAAAGGTAATAAAGTTTCAGATTAACAAAAAAGCAACACTCAGGCTTTGTGAAATATCTATATTCTCCACATGTTTGGGACTATTTTAATAAGCATCTTACTGTTCCTTGCATTTTTTGGGGGGATAATTTAAGATCTCTAGCACTGCCTGAACAAAGAAAGTCCAGTGTGGATTCCATTACAGGACTTTACCACGACCAGTCAGTCATAACTATACATGCAGAGAAGAGACTACAGGAGATGAGATCACCAGAGAAAAATAATTCTAGGCTGTTTTGGGAACTTGTTCAGGAGCAAGATCAGGGGTTAATCATAATCAAATTGAGGAAACATTTCAAAGATCATGAAGGGAATCACAAAATATAAGAGGAACTTAGAAATCAACAAAATAAAGTTTCTGAGTATGAAGGGGAATCAGATGCTACAAAATCACAAGAAAGAAGGTGAAGTTGGCAAAACAAAATAAAGTCTGTTGGGTCTTGTCTAGCTGTACAAGTACCCCATTGATTTTCCGGCACTCTTGGTTCCAAAACCTTGCTGGATTAACCATTTTTTCCAGACCAACCATGGTCATGTAATAATAATTCATCAACACACCTCTAACCCACTAATCATACACCTCCCATGCTACCTAACAAGTCCAATCCATCACTCAAATACAGTCGAAACCATTCCATCATCACTCGATCATGCTCAGTACTCTTACCAACTTTCATAGTTTTTCAATCGTCATTTGCTTCATGGAATTGCTGTCTGCATAGAATTTCAATATATTCTCCCTTTGCTTCTTTATATCATAATCAGTTGAACCAATACTGTCAATGTCACACAGCTTATGGACCGAAACATCACAGTCCATTTTTCAACAGTTCTACTTTATCTTGGATCGATGTGGATTAGTGTATACATTTGACACCACGACTGACACTCTCATATGTCTTAGAAGCCATAGCTAGGGTTAAATCTGAGCAAAATAAGCTAAGAATCTCACAGAATTGCAGTACCACCACCAAGTGCAGTGTGAAGAATGTAAAAAAGCGTGCCCAACACACACCATCTGTGGTTGCCCAGTAAACTAGTCTGGCGGCCGCAGTAATTTCAAGTTCCCTCACGTAATTTTGTCCGCACCAAAGGTGGTACTGAACCATCAGTTGCCAGAAATTGGGTGGTGTATCTGTACTTGAAGCTATTCAGCTACAGGTAACAGTTAAGATGTAGAAACTTTTGACAATAGTGGGCACAACAGCCAATATCTGCAGCTGATCAGTTTAAGGAAAGGTCAAAAGCACATACAGAATCAACTGCCAAAAGAGGGCAGGGAAGCATAGAAGAAGTAATATTGGCAACTGTTCAGTTAGAAAGGACTAACATACACATACAGAGACACTACTAACAGTTGTGGGCAGGGAGAATTAGAAAGAACAATTGTGGCAGCTGATCAACATGTGCAGAGCATGAGGAGTGATGGAGAGGAACACAGACCCATCAACAAGAAACTTAGTGAGGTTATTGAGAAAACAATATGTGCTGTTTGAGATCAATCAATCAAGGAAGTTTATGAGCCAGTTGATGGTAGGTTTAGATAAGTACACAATATCATATAGGACCAGTGCTTGTTAACTAAAAGAGAGATTAATCAGAAAGTTAGAGACATGGGTTGACACTTTTACACTAAAGGATCCAGATGCAAAATGGTTGGCATCAAAATTAGAAAGATTAGTAAAGTAAGTGGATTATAAAAAATGTAAATCGCTGACTGTTTTTGACTTGGAATAAGATTATACACCAAATATGGATTACAGGGGACAGACAGAGGAAACACTCATTACAAGATTGTTGAAGACTATGGGACTGCCAGATGCAACTTCAGCGATAAAAGAAAGAACTGGTTGTTATAACTAAAGAGGTAAGGGAGTGACCAGTTACAGTTAGTTACATCTAACTTGGAGTCATCTAGTTACAAGGTACTTAGGAGAGCAAAGAAACTAAAAGACAATGTGGAAGTCAGTGGGATATTCATCAAATGTGATATATCAGGAAGAAGAGGTGAAAAGCAAAGTGTAAAGTCAGAAGACAAAAATTAAAATGCCACATCCACATGAGGCAAAAAGATGCAGCAGCCCTCCAAGCACAAGAAAGAGGGTAGGAGTGTTTTGAAATGGTAATGTCTGACTGAAAATAATGTATTCATATGATGGTGGGTTTTGACAGTTAGGGGTAGAGCTGGAAATCAAGGATTATGAAGGAAAATGTACCTGATATGATTGGAGCTGTGGAAAAAAAAGCTTACCCAAGAGATAAGATTTCATCTGTTCTGCCCTGAGGGGTAAATGACAAGAAGGAAAGAAAGAGAAGGTAAAGGAGGGGGAGAATTTGGCTTTCTTAATAAAAGAGAGCCTAAAATTTCAAAAAATAATGAAATACAGCACTATGTATTGTTTAGTGTTAACATTATATAATCTTCAAAAATATTTCAACAATCTAAAACAAATATACACTGATATCAATGAATATCTGTTTTAGATATCTGGGAGTGCATCTGTCAGCGGATGGAACCATGGAAGCGGAAGTGGATCATAGGGTGGGGGAGGGGGCGAAAATTTTGGGAGCCTTGAAAAATGTGTGGAAGTCGAGAACATTATCCCGGAAAGCAAAAATGGGTATGTTTGAAGGAATAGTAGTTCCAACAATGTTGTATGGTTGCGAGGCGTGGGCTATGGATAGAGTTGTGCGCAGGAGGATGGATGTGCTGGAAATGAGATGTTTGAGGACAATGTGTGGTGTGAGGTGGTTTGATCGAGTAAGTAACGTAAGGGTAAGAGAGATGTGTGGAAATAAAAAGAGCGTGGTTGAGAGAGCAGAAGAGGGTGTTTTGAAATGGTTTGGTCACATGGAGAGAATGAGTGAGGAAAGATTGACCAAGAGGATATATGTGTCGGAGGTGGAGGGAACGAGGAGAAGATGGAGACCAAATTGGAGGTGGAAAGATGGAGTGAAAAGGATTTTGTGTGATTGGGCCTGAACATGCAGGAGGGTGAAAGGAGGGCAAGGAATAGAGTGAATTGGAGCGATGTGGTATACAGGGGTTGACGTGCTGTCAGTGGATTGAATCAAGGCATGTGAAGCGTCCGGGGTAAACCAAGGAAAGCTGTGTAGGTATGTATATTTGCGTGTGTGGACGTGTGTATGTACATGTGTATGGGGGGGGTTGGGCCATTTCTTTCGTCTGTTTCCTTGCGCTACCTCGCAAACGCGGGAGACAGCGACAAAGTATAAAAAAAAAAAAAAAATCAATGAAGGGATGTCTGATCATTATCTTGTGGAGGCAAAGGTGAAGATTTGTAGAGGTTTTCAGAAGAGAGAATGTTGGGGTGAAAAGAGTGGTGAGAGTAAGTGAGATTGGGAAGGAGATTTGTGTGAGGAAGTAACAGGAGAGACTGAGTACAGAATGGAAAAAGGTGAGAACAAAGGACGTAAGGGGAGTGGGGGAGGAATGGGATGTATTCAGGGAAGCAGTGATGGCTTGTGCATAAGATGCTTGTGGCATGAGAAGTGTGGGACGTAGGCAGATTAGAAACAGTAGTGAGTGATGTGATGAAAAAGTAAGAGTATTAGTGAAAGAGAAGAGACAGGCATTTGGATGATTTTTCCAGAGAAATAATGCAAATGAGTGGGAGATATATAAAAGAAAGAGGCAGGAAGTCAAGAGAAAGGTGCAAGAGGTGAAAAAGAGGGCAAATGAGAGTTGGGGTGAGAGAGTATCACTAAATTTTAGGGAGAATAAAAAGATGTTTAGCAAGAAAATGAAAAAGTGCGTACCACAAGGGAACAAAGGGGAACTTCGGTGAAGGGGGCAAATGGGGAGGTGATAACAAGTAGTGGTGATGTGAAAAGGAGATGGAGTGAGTATTTTGAAGGTTTGATGAATGTGTTTAACGATACGAGTGGCAGATATAGGGTGTTTTGGTCGAGGTGGTGTGCAAAGTGAGAGGGTTAGGGAAAACAATTTGGTAAACAGAGAAGAGGTAGTAAAAGCTTTGCGGAAGAAAGCCGGCAAGGCGGCGGGTTTGGATGGTATTGCAGTGAAATTCATTACAAAAGGGGGTGACTGTATTGTTGACTGGTTGGTAAGGTTATTTAATGTATGTATGACTCATGGTGAGGTGCCTGAGGATTGGTGGAATGCTTGCATAGTGCCATTGTACAAAGGAAAAGGGGGATAAAAGTGAGTACACAAATTAAAGAGGTATAAGTTTGTTGAGTATTCCTGGGAAATTATATGGGAGGGTTTTGATTAAGAGGGTGAAGGCATGCACAGAGCACCAGACTGGGGAAGAGCAGTGTGGTTTCAGAAGTGGTAGAGGATGTGTGGATCAGGTGTTTGCTTTGATGAAGAATGTATGTGAGAAATACTTAGAAAAGCAAATGGAATTGTATGTAGCGTATTAAGAATAAATGGTGTGGGAGGCAAGTTGTTAGAAGCAGTGAAAAGCTTTTATCGATGATGTAAGGCATGTGTATGTGTAGGAAGAGAGGAAAGTGATTGGTTCTCAGTGAATGTAGGTTTGCGGCAGGGGTGTGTGATGTCTCCATGGTTGTTTAATTTGTTTATGGATGGGGTTGTTAGGGAGGTGAATGCAACAGTTTTGGAAAGAGGGGCACTTATGCAGTCTGTTGTGGATGAAAGAGCCTGGGAAGTGAGTCAGTTGTTGTTTGCTGATGATACAGCACTGGTGGCTGATTCATGTGAGAAACTGCAGAAGCTGGTGACTGAATTTCGTAAAATGTATGAAAGAAACCCAAGAGGAAATGTGAATACGAGCAAAGTTATTAGGTACACTAGGGTTGAGGGACAAGTCAACTCTAGGAGGTAAGTTTGAATGGAGAAAAACTGGAGGAAGTGAAGTGTTTTAGATATCTGGAAGTGGATTTGGCAGCAGATGGAACCATGGAAGTGGAAGTGAATCATAGGGTGGGGTAGGGGCCAAAGTTCTGGGAGCATTGAAGAATGTGTGGAAGTCGAGAACATTATCTCGGAAAGCAAAAATGGGTATGTTTGAAGGAATAGTGGTTCCAACAATGTTATATGGTTGCGAGGCGTGGGCTATGGATAGAGTTGTGCAAAGGAGGGTGGATGTGCTGTAAATGAGATGTTTCAGGACAATATGTGGTGTGAGGTGGTTTGATCGAGTAAGTAATAACAGGGTAAGAGACGTGTGGTAATAAAAAGAGTGTAGTTGAGGGAGCAGAAGAGGGTGTTTTGAAATGGTTTGGTCATATGGACAGAATGAGTGAGGAAGGATTGACCAAGAGAATATATGTGTCAGAGGTGGAGGGAACGAGGAGAAGTGGGAGCCCAAATTGAAGGTGGAACGATGGAGTGAAAAAAGATTTTGAGTGATCAGGGCCTAACCATGCAGGAGGGTGAAAGGCGTGCAAGGAATAGAGTGAATTGGAATGATGTGGTATACTGGGTCGATGTGCTGTCAATGGATTGAACCAGGGCATGTGAACCTGGATGTTTAGGGTGTGAGTGAAACGAAGCTGAAGGGTAAAGGGGAAGAGTGGTTTGGGAATGTCTTGGGAGTAAAGTCAGGGGTTAGTAAGAGGACAAGAGCAAGGGAAGGAGTAGCAATACCCCTGATACAGGAGTGGTGGAAGTATGTGATAGAGTGTAAGAAAGTAAATTCTAGATTGATATGGGTAAAACTGAAGGTTGATGGAATGAGATGGGTGATTATTGGTGCATATGCACCTGGGCATGAGAAGAAAGATCATGAGAGGCAAGTGTTTTGGGAGCAGCTGAATCAGTGTGTTAGTGGTTTTGATGCACAAGACCGGGTTATAGTGATGAGTGATTTGAATGCAAAGGTGAGTAATGTGGCAGTTGAGGGAATAATTGGTATACATGGGGTGTTCAGTGTTGTAAATGGAAATGGTGAAGAGCTTGTAGATTTATGTTCTGAAAAAGGACTGATGATGGGGAATACCTGGTTTAAAAAGCGAGATATACATAAGTATACGTATGTAATAGGAAAGATGGCCAGAGAGCGTTATTGGATTACGTGTTAATTGATAGGCGCGCAAAAAAAATTTTGGATGTTAATGTGCTGAGAGGTGCAACTGGAGGGATGTCTGATCATTATCTTGTGGAGGTGAAGGTGAAGATTTTAAGGGTTTTCAGAAAAGAAGAGAGAATGTTGGGGTGAAAAGAGTGGTGAGAGTAAGTGAGCTTGGGAAGGAGATTTGTGTGAGGAAGTACCAGCAGAGACTGAGTACAGAATGGAGAAAGGTGAGAGCAAAGGAGGTAAGGGGAGTGGGGGAGGAATGGGACACATTTAGGGAAGCAGTGATGGCTTACGCAAAAGATGCTTCTGGCATGAGAAGCGTGGGAGGTGGGTTGATTAGAAAGGATAGTGAGTGGTGGGATGAAGAAGTAAGATCATTAGTGAAAGAGAAGAGAGAGGCATTTGGACGATTTTTGCAGGGAAAATATGCAATTGAGTGGGAGATGTATAAAAGAAAGAGACAGGAGGTCAAGAGAAAGGTGCAAGAGGTGAAAAAGAGGGCAAATGAGAGTTGGGGTGAGAGAGTATCATTAAATTTCAGGGAGCATAAAAAGATGTTTTGGATGGAGGTAAATAAAGTGTGTAAGACAAGGGAACAAATGGGAACTCCAGTGAAGGGGGCTAATGGGGAGGTGATAACAAGTAGTGGTGATGTGAGAAAGAGATGGAGTGAGTATTTTGAAGGTTTGTTGAATGTGTTTGATGATAGAGTGGCAGATATAGGGTGTTTTGGCCGAGGTGGTGTGCAAAGTGAGAGGGTAAGGGTAAATGATTTGGTAAACAGAGAAGAGGTAGTAAAAGCTTTGCAGAAAAATGAAAGTCGGCAAGACAGCAGGTTTGGATGGTATTGCAGTGGAATTTATTAAAAAAGGGAGTGACTGTATTATTGACTGGTTGGTAAGGTTATTTAATGTATGTATGATTCATGGTGAGGTGCCTGAGTATTGGCAGAATGCTTGCATAGTGCCATTGTACAAAGGAAAAGGGGATAAGGGTGAGTGCTCAAATTACAGAGGTATAAGTTTGTTGAGTATTCCTGGCAAATTATATGGGAGGGTATTGATTGAGAGGGTGAAGGCATGTACAGAGCATCAGATTGGGGAAGAGCAGTGTGGTTTCAGAGGTGGTAGAGGATGTGTGGATCAGGTGTTAGCTTTGATGAAGAATGTATGTGAGAAACACTTAGAAAAGCAAATGGATCTGTATGTAGCATTTATGGATATGATGAAGGCATATGATAGAGTTGATAGAGATGCTCTGTGGAAGGTATTAAGAATATATGGTGTGGGAGGCAAGTTGTTAGAAGCAGTGAAATGTTTTTATCGAGGATGTAAGGCATGTGCACGTGTAGGAAGAGAGGAAAGTGATTGGTTCTCAGTGAATGTAGGTTTGCAGCATGGGTATGTGATGTCTCCATGGTTGTTTAATTTGTTTATGGATGGGGTTGTTAGGGAGGTGAATGCAAGAGTTTTGGAAAGAGGGGCAAGTATGAAGTCTGTTGTGGATGAGAGAGCTTGGGAAGTGAGTCAGTTGTTGTTCGCTGATGATACAGCGCTGGTGGCTGATTCATGTGAGAAACTGCAGAAGTTGGTGACTGAGTTTGATAAAGTGTGTGAAAGAAGAAAGTTAAGAGTAAATGTGAATAAGAGCAAGGTTATTAGGTACTGTAGGGCTGAGGGTCAAGTCAATTGGGAGGTAAGTCTGGATAGAGAGAAACTGGAGGAAGTAAAGTGTTTTAGATATCTGGGAGTGGATCTGGCAGCGGATGGAACCAAGGAAGTGGAAGTGAATCATATGGTGGGGGAGGGGGTGAAAGATCTGGGAGCATTGAAGAATGTTTGGAAGTCGAGAACATTATCTTGGAACGCAAAAATGGGTATGTTTGAAGGAATAGTGGTTCCAACAATGTTGTATGGTTGCAAGGCGTGGGCTATGGATAGAGTAGTGCACAGGAGGGTGGATGTGCTGGAAATGAGATGTTTGAGGACGATATGTGGTGTGAGGTGGTTGGATCGAGTAAGTAATGTAAGGGTAAGAGAGATGTGTGGAAATAAAAAGAGTGTGGTTGATAGAGCAGAAGAGGGTGTTTTGAAATGGTTTGGTCACATGGAGGGAATGAGTGAGGAAAGATTGACCAAGAGGATATATGTGTCAGAGGTGTAGGGAAAGAGGAGAAGTGGGAGACCAAATTGGAGTGGAGAGATGGACTGAAAAAGATTTTGAGTTGACGGGGCCTGAACATGCAGGAGGGTAAAAGGCGTGCAAGGAATAGAGTGAATTGGAACGATGTGGTATACCGGGGTCGACGTGCTATCAATGGGTTGAACCAGGGTATGTGAAGCGTCTGGGGTAAACCATGGAAAGTTCTGTGGGGCCTGGATGTGGAAAGGGAGCTGTGGTTTTGGTGCATTATTACATGTCAACTAGAGACTGAGCATGAACGAATGGGGCCTTTGTTGTCTTTTCCTAGCACTACCTCGCACACATGAGGGGGGAGGGGGTTGTTATTCCATGTGTGGCGAGGTGGCGATGGGAATAAATAAAGGCAGACAGTATGAATTATGTACATGTGCATATATGTATATGTCTGTGTGTATATATATATGTATACATTGAGATGTGTCGGTATGTATATTTGCGTGTGTGGATGTGTATGTATATACATGTGTATGTGGGTGGGTTGGGCCATTCTTTCGTCTGTTTCCTTGCGCTACCTTGCTAACGCGGGAGACAGCGACAAAGCAAAATAAATAAATAAATAATTATTTTTTTTTTTATTTGCTTTGTCGCTGTGTCCCGCATTTGCGAGGTAGCGCAAGGAAGCAGATGAAAGAAATGACCCGATTCACCCCCATACACATGTATATACATACATGTCCGCACACGCAAATATACACACCTATACATCTCAATGCACATATACTCCATAATACATGTACATATTCATACAATCCATTCCCACCGCCACCCCACCACACATGAAAATGGCACACACACACACACACACACACACACACACACACACACACACACACACACACACACACACACCCCCCCCCCCCGTGTGTGCACGAGGTAGCGATAGGAAAAGACAAAAAAGGCCACATTCGTTCACACTCAGTCTCTAGCTGTCATGTGTAATGCACTGAAACCACAGCTCCCTTTCCACATCCAAGCCCCACAAAACTTTCCTTGGTTTACACCAGACACTTAACATGCCCTGGTTTAATCTACTGACAGCATAGTGACCCCGGTATACCACATCGTTCCAATTCACTCTATTTCTTGCATGCCTTTCACCCTCCAGTATGTTCAGGCCCAGATTGCTCAAAATCTTTTTCACTCCATCCTTCCACCTCCACTTTCATCTCCCACTTCTCCTTGTTCCCTCCACATGTATATACATGTGTATGTGGGTGGGTTGGGCCATTCTTTCATCTGTTTCCTTGCGCTACCTCACTAATGCGGGAGACAGCAACAAAGTATAACAAATAAAAAACATACCACTTGCAACAGAGGTTGAACTTCCGATGAAGAAAATTGTGATGTCCAGTGCTCAAGCTGTTATCTGCACTTATTCATCTACATGTAGATAGTCCACAATTGTTCACTTTGAAACCAACAAAGTATCTAGTCAGGAGTGTTTCATTTTTGGTCCTCGAACTAAGTAAACAGAGGTTCTAATGTTTGTTTGTCCACACATACTCACTCCTGGCTAGAGAGCTTTTTACATTCAGTGATGAGCAGTGGTAGCCTGGTTGCAATTCTCCAGAAGTCTTTCAGCAAACTTCACTTGATGATAACTGCTATTTTCAGCACAGCAATACACTTTCTGTCAGAGGAAATCTGACAAGGTGTGCCAAAACTTGGGCAAAATTTTTTCTTTCCAGACTGAAAATTCTCTCATTTTTAGCATTGCTGTGAGCAACTGACAGGATAGCAAACATGATAATGGGAAGATGTACATACTTTTCCTTATAAGAAGACATGTCTCAGATGTGAAATGGCCACCCACAACTCATCAGCTCTTTGGTGAAGATATACACCTTCAAGCTGATCTACCTGGTAGTGAGCAAATTCAAGCTCAAGCTCATCTATCTGCTCTTCCATGGAGTGGAATTTCTTCACAAAGTAGAGCAATGATGCAAACTTTGCATCCATTCTCTTCCTTGGGTCAGTAACACTTACATTCTGAATCAGCTCATTCTTCATGGGGAACTTCTTGGGCACATAATCACACAAAAAAATGTATTTCCTGACTAATGTGAAGAATTCTTCCTTCTGTCTTAATGAGAGAATGCTTCTGTTGTGAAAAAGTTCGTAACATCATTCCCCAAGATGAGATCCTCATCTGGTCATTATTTGCATTCTCTATAACTGCACAGTTCAGGTGATGGAGAACATGTCATCACTGAGGGCCTCACAAAGCAGAGAAGTATCTCTTGTAGAAAGACCTGTAACTTTCCATGTAAAATATTGATCTCTGGTGCTGCTTCTTGCAGCTCAAGATTGAGCTCGTTGAATAAAGGCATGGTTTTAAGGAAGAACATACAATACAGCTTGTTGTAATCATTAAGTCTTGTAAGGATCTTACCAGCTTTGTCTACAGAAAAACTTGCTACACAGTCGCACTGGGAGAGAAATCAGCCTTTTTCTTGCTTCCAATCAATGTAGCTTAAGATGAAGCTATCTCTCTGTTGTCTACACTGCTTGAAGCTGCTTTATCACAAGTATCTGATGTATCCATTTCAGTGAGTGCCCTAACATTGTCTTTGTTCCTACAAATAATACCCCAGTAGATGCAGTCACTGTGTCAACTTTACTCAGCCATTTTAAGGAGGAAGGTAGAGATGTCTTCATATAGGAAGCCTGTCCTGTACTGCTGACTGTGTGAGAAGATGAAGGTAGAAATGTCTTCTAAGAGGAAGCCTGTCCTGCACTGCTGGCTGTGTGAGAAGATGAAGGTATAAATGTCTTCTTAGAAGAAACCTGTCCTACACTGCTGGTTGTGAGAGAAGATGAAGGCAGAGCTGTTTTCTTAGAAACTTGACCTGCACTGCTGGTTGTGTGAGAGGATGAAGGCTGAAACATCTTGCCTAATGAGGTCTGACCAACACTGCTCTTTCCTGGGAAAGATGGAGCAACCTTGCTTGCCTTAGCTTGAAGTGTGGCACAACTACCACTTACAGAGACCTTTTATTTCTTTGACACCTTGAGTGTCACCATCTACATTCCTTTTCTTTCCTGTGGACTCTGCTTCTTTTGGAGTACTGTTATGAAGGCTCTTCTGGTTCAATGTGTATAGTCAGTGACCTATCAAAAGAAACCCAGCAAGTACACACAGTTCAAAATTGCATGCTGTTCAACATTGCACAAGGTTTGAACCTGCCTGAGCTCTTTGCAGCACTTACTAGATTTCTCCAAGTAATAATAAACGGGAACAAGTAAGTGAACTTTGTGGCACTTACTAGATTTCTCCAAGTAATAATAAATAGGAACAAATAAGTCCATCAGTGAAAATGGCAGCTGGCTAACTCTTTCCTCAGCAGTGAGATGAAGATGACAAGGGCATCATCCCATGACAAAAGTATCTGGATTTTTCTTCTTTACAAATGCATCTACCTCATTCTGCTCTCCCACGATGACAGCTGCATTATCTGCTGCAAAACAAATAACATTTTTCCTTTGTAGTAGCAATTTCCAGCAGGTCACTAAGAACTCTGTTCACTTCAGTATCATATTGCACAATAGCAGGATATAACTGCTCTTATGCCCCATGACCTGAGCTGCTATCTGTTAACATAGAGAACTGTGCTTTACTGATCTTTAGAATTTCAGCTGTTAAAAAGATATAAAAAAAAAAACAGTCAATGCAACTAGGAAATCTGTATGTGGGATTACTTTATATGTAACCCATGCATGAATCATTGATCAACCCACAGTAGTAAAGCATTATATAATGTTGGATAACATAAATGAAAATAAAAAAAATCATAACCTAGAAATGTTTGTTGCAGTGCGATGCAAATGTATATCCCCGAGTCATCCATTAACTGAGAAGAAAATTGTGAGACTGCTGCTGACCGTATATAGGATGAATCAATTGGGGTAATCAATCAATCAGTGTGCTTTCCCCAACAAGGTGGGGGTTGGAAACTATGGCACGCCATTTTTCCCTATCTTCTGTAGCTCTGACCAATGCTCCTACACTTCCTTTCTTACCAGTCATTACTTCTCTTATATCACCTAACCACCCTATCCTTTGTTTGCTGTAGAGTTTTTTCATATACTTTTATAGATACTTTCAAAGGGGTTTTACATTTAGGTTCTGACCATAGTTCTAGCCTTCAAACACTGAATCTAAGACCATAATCTTATCCTTTCCTGACTAGATTATCGACGACTTCTTCCAAACCATTTACAATGGGGTAGCATAACCAAAATCAATTGAGGTGTTGAGTGAAACATATCAGAACTCAAAAAAAAAAATCTGGAAAAATCTGGAATGATGAGGGCAGCTGAATCTGCTTTTTGTTGTTTATATTGATTTACATTTGAATCTAGACTAGATCTAGATTTATGATATGAAAAACATCAAATGGAGAAATGGAAGTAAACATACCTTTGGACTCTTGGATACTTAACTCTGAAAAAGTCACTCAGGTGATCTAAAGCAGTGAATGCTATATTGTGTTCAATTAAAAAAGTTAGTCATCAGTTTCTGGCTCTGATTACTGAATAATCAGTCCACTAATGGAAGCTCTGATTATTGAATAATCAGTTCACTAATGGAAGAACTATCCAATGTCACAATTGCTGCCTGAACTTTCTGCCACGCTAGTATGTTTTTTCCTGTTCAGGTGAGTCTGAATGTCATTCACTCCTCTGTGTGCAATGCTAAAATCCAAAGCACAGACTGACATTGTGCGGTAAATTTATCCTTTCTTGATCGCACAATACAGGGCCACATCCTGGTGTATTCTGACTGAAAAATCTGATTCTTCCTATTTGATTTTGAACCCAACATCAATGACATGATGAAGTGACCACTTTTTTCCAGCTCACCGTCGACTCGCTCAATGATGAATCACACAATATGCAATATGAACAATGGCAAGCCAAAACATATCAAAACATGAGATGGCTGTAACATTCTGACCTCTTTAAACTCTTCCAAGAAGAATAGGTGACTGTCTAATTGAATTTCCTTGCTATATTGTTTTTTAAATGCTTTACAGACATGATTTGCATTAGTACTTGCATGCGCGATGAGAACATACAATATATATTCAATAGTGCATCCCTGTAAACTTCCTTAACAATACATACACAATACATGTACATGAACATTATTTTATATTTTATTATACTTTGTCGCTGTCTCCCGCGTTTGCGAGGTAGCGCAAGGAAACAGACGAAAGAAATGGTCCAAACCCCCCCCCCCCCCCATACACATGCATATACAACCGTCCACACACGCAAATATACATACCCACAGAGCCCTCCAGGGTTCACCCCAGACGCTTCACATGCCTTGCTTCAATCCACTGACAGCACGTCAACCCCGGTATACAACATCGCTCCAATTCACTCTATTCCTTGCCCTCCTTTCACCCTCCTGCATGTTCAGGCCCCGATCACACAAAATCTTTTTCACTCCATCTTTCCACCTCCAATTTGGTCTCCCTCTTCTCCTTGTTCCCTCCACCTCCGACACATATATCCTCTTGGTCAATCTTTCCTCACTCATCCTCTCCATGTGCCCAAACCACTTCAAAACACCCTCTTCTGCTCTCTCAACCACGCTCTTTTTATTTCCACACATCTCTCTTACCCTTACGTTACTCACTCGATCAAACCACCTCACACCACACATTGTCCTCAAACATCTCATTTCCAGCACATCCATCCTCCTGCGCACAACTCTATCCATAGCCCACGCCTCGCAACCATACAACATTGTTGGAACCACTATTCCTTCAAACATACCCATTTTTGCTTTCCGAGATAATGTTCTCGACTTCCACACATTCTTCAAGGCCCCCAGGATTGTCGCCCCCTCCCCCACCCTATGATCCACATCCGCTTCCATGGTTCCATCCGCTGCCAGATCCACTCCCAGATATCTAAAACACTTCACTTCCTCCAGTTTTTCTCCATTCAAACTCACCTCCCAATTGACTTGACCCTCAACCCTACTGTACCTAATAACCTTGCTCTTATTCACATTTACTCTTAACTTTCTTCTTCCACACACTTTTCCAAACTCAGTCACCAGCTTCTGCAGTTTCTCACATGAATCAGCCACCAGCGCTGTATCATCAGCGAACAACAACTGACTCACTTCCCAAGCTCTCTCATCCCCAACAGACTTCATACTTGCCCCTCTTTCCAAAACTCTTGCATTTACCTCCCTAACAACCCCATCCATAAACAAATTAAACAACCATGGAGACATCACACACCCCTGCCGCAAACCTACATTCACTGAGAACCAATCACTTTCCTCTCTTCCTACACGTACACATGCCTTACATCCTCGATAAAAACTTTTCACTGCTTCTAACAACTTTCCTCCCACACCATATATTCTTAATACCTTCCACAGAGCATCTCTATCAACTCTATCATATGCCTTCTCCAGATCCATAAATGCTACATACAAATCCATTTGCTTTTCTGAGTATTTCTCACATACATTCTTCAAAGCAAACACCTGATCCACACATCCTCTACCACTTCTGAAACCACACTGCTCTTCCCCAATCTGATGCTCTGTACATGCCTTCACCCTCTCAATCAATACCCTCCCATATAATTTACCAAGAATACTCAACAAACTTATACCTCTGTAATTTGAGCACTCACTCTTATCCCCTTTGCCTTTGTACAATGGCACTATGCACGCATTCCGCCAATCCTCAGGCAACTCACCATGAGTCATACATACATTAAATAACCTTACCAACCAGTCAACAATACAGTCACCCCCTTTTTTAATAAATTCCACTGCAATACCATCCAAACCTGCTGCCTTGCCGGCTTTCATCTTCCGCAAAGCTTTCACTACTTCTTCTCTGTTTACCAAATCATTTTCCCTAACCCTCTCACTTTGCACACCACCTCGACCAAAACACCCTATATCTGCCACTCTATCATCAAACACATTCAACAAACCTTCAAAATACTCACTCTATCTCCTTCTCACATCACCACTACTTGTTATCACCTCCCCATTTGCGCCCTTCACTGAAGTTCCCATTTGCTCCCTAGTCTTACGCACTTTATTTACCTTCTTCCAGAACATCTTTTTATTCTCCCTAAAATTTAATGATACTCTCTCACCCCAACTCTCATTTGCCCTCTTTTTCACCTCTTGCACCTTTCTCTTGACCTCCTGTCTCTTTCTTTTATACATCTCCCACTCAATTGCATTTTTTCCCTGCAAAAATCGTCCAAATGCCTCTCTCTTCTCTTTCACTAATAATCTTACTTCTTCATCCCACCACTCACTATCCTTTCTAATCAACCCACCTCCCACTCTTCTCATGCCACAGGCATCTTTTGCGCAATCCATCACTGATTCCCTAAATACATCCCATTCCTCCCCCACTCCCCTTACTTCCATTGTTCTCACCATTTTCCATTCTGTACTCAGTCTCTCCTGGTACTTCCTCACACAGGTCTCCTTCTCAAGCTCACTTACTCTCACCACCCTCTTCACCCCAACATTCACTCTTCTTTTCTGAAAACCCATACAAATCTTCACCTTAGACTCCACAAGATAATGATCAGACATCCCTCCAGTTGCACCTCTCAGCACATTAACATCCAAAAGTCTCTCTTTCACACGCCTGTCAATTAACACGTAATCCAATAACGCTCTCTGGCCATCTCTCCTACTTACATAAGTATACTTATGTATATCTCGCTTTTTAAACCAGGTATTCCCAATCATCAGTCCTTTTTCAGCACATAAATCTACAAGCTCTTCACCATTTCCATTTACAACACTGAACACCCCATGTATACCAGTTATTCCCTCAACTGCCACATTACTCACCTTTGCATTCAAATCACCCATCACTATGACCCGGTCTCGTGCATCAAAACCACTAACACACTCATTCAGCTGCTCCCAAAACACTTGCCTCTCTTGATCTTTCTTCTCATGCCCAGGTGCATATGCAACAATAATCACCCACCTCTCTCCATCAACTTTCAGTTTTACCCATATTAATCGAGAATTTACTTTCTTACACTCTATCACATACTCCCACAACTCCTGTTTCAGGAGTATTGCTACTCCTTCCCTTGCTCTTGTCCTCTCACTAACCCCTGACTTTACTCCCCAGACATTCCCAAACCACTCTTCCCCTTTACCCTTGAGCTTCGTTTCACTCAGAGCCAAAACATCCAGGTTCCTTTCCTCAAACATACTACCTATCTCTCCTTTTTTCACATCTTGGTTACATCCACACACATTTAGGCACCCCACTCTGAGTCTTCGAGGAGGATGAGCACTCCCCGCGTGACTTCTTCTTCTGTTTCCCATTTTAGAAAGTTAATACAAGGAGGGGAGGATTTCTGGCCCCCCGCTCCCGTCCCCCTCTAGTCGCTTTCTACGACACGCAAGGAATACGTGGGAAGTATTCTTTCACCCCTATCCCCAGGGATAATATACATATATATATACATATACACATACACACACATACACATACATACGCACATATACACACACACACATACATATATATGCATATGAGAAATGTAAGAAACAATTTAGAAAACTGAAACTTCTAGCTTGAAATGAATGAAAAAAAAGAATGTCACATAATGGTTCAACCTCTGGCTATGGAAAAAAGGAAATGTATAATTTATTTACACAAACGTCAATAGCAGTTCTCATCAATTTAACCACATGAACATATGACCAGAATTTCAAATTTTTTTTTTCTTTTTTTGTCGCTGTCTCCCGCGTTTGCGAGGTAGCGCAAGGAAACAGACGACAGAAATGGCCCAACCCACCCCCATACACATGTATATACATACGTCCACACACGCAAATATACATACCTACACAGCTTTCCATGGTTTACCCCAGACGCTTCACATGCCTTGATTCAATCCACTGACAGCACGTCAACCCCGGTATACCACATCAATCCAATTCACTCTATTCCTTGCCCTCCTTTCACCCTCCTGCATGTTCAGGCCCCGATCACACAAAATCTTTTTCACTCCATCTTTCCAGCTCCAATTTGGTCTCCCACTTCTCCTCGTTCCCTCCACCTCTGACACATATATCCTCTTGGCCAATCTTTCCTCACTCATTCTCTCCATGTGCCCAAACCATTTCAAAACACCCTCTTCTGCTCTCTCAACCACGCTCTTTTTATTTCCACACATCTCTCTTACCCTTACGTTACTTATTCGATCAAACCACCTCACACCACACATTGTCCTCAAACATCTCATTTCCAGCACATCCATCCTCCTGCGCACAACTCTATCCATAGCCCACGCCTCGCAACCATACAACATTGTTGGAACCACTATTCCTTCAAACATACCCATTTTTGCTTTCCGAGATAATGTTCTCGACTTCCACACATTCTTCAAGGCTCCCAGGATTTTCGCCCCTCCCCCACCCTATGATCCACTTCCGCTTCCATGGTTCCATCCACTGCCAGATCCACTCCCAGATATCTAAAACACTTCACTTCCTCCAGTTTTTCTCTATTCAAACTCACCTCCCAATTGACTTGACCCTCAACCCTACTGTACCTAATAACCTTGCTCTTATTCACATTTACTCTTAACTTTCTTCTTTCACACACTTTACCAAACTCAGTCACCAGCTTCTGCAGTTTCTCACATGAATCAGCCACCAGCGCTGTATCATCAGCGAACAACAACTGACTCACTTCACAAGCTCTCTCATCCCCAACAGACTTCACACTTGCCCCTCTTTCCAAAACTCTTGCATTCACCTCTCTAACAACCCCATCCATAAACAAATTAAACAACCATGGAGACATCACACACCCCTACCGCAAACCTACATTCACTGAGAACCAATCACTTTCCTCTCTTCCTACACGAACACATGCCTTACATCCTCGATAAAAACTTTTCACTGCTTCTAACATCTTGCCTCCCACACCATATATTCTTAATACCTTCCACAGAGCATCTCTATCAACTCTATCATATGCCTTCTCCAGATCCATAAAGGCTACATACAAATCCATTTGCTTTTCTAAGTATTTCTCACATACATTCTTCAAAGCAAACACCTGATCCACACATCCTCTACCACTTCTGAAACCACACTGCTCTTCCCCAATCTGATGCTCTGTACATGCCTTCACCCTCTCAATCAATATCCTCCCATATAATTTACCAGGAATACTCAACAAACTTATACCTCTGTAATTTGAGCACTCACTCTTATCCCCTTTGCCTTTGTACAATGGCACTATGCACGCATTCCGCCAATCCTCAGGCACCTAACCATGAGTCATACATACATTAAATAACCTTACCAACCAGTCAACAATACAGTCACCCCCTTTTCTAATAAATTCCACTGCAATACCATCCAAACCTGCTGCCTTGCCGGCTTTCATCTTCCGCAAAGCTTTTACTACCTCTTCTCTGTTTACCAAATCATTTTCCCTAACCCTCTCACTTTGCACACCACCTCGACCAAAACACCCTATATCTGCCACTCTATCATCAAACACATTCAACAAACCTTCGAAATACTCACTCCATCTCCTTCTCACATCACCACTACTTGTTACCACCTCCCCATTTGCGCCCTTCACTGAAGTTCCCATTTGCTCCCTTGTCTTATGCACTTTATTTACCTCCTTCCAGAACATCTTTTTATTCTCCCTAAAATTTAATGATACTCTCTCACCCCAACTCTCATTTGCCCTTTTTTTCACCTCTTGCACCTTTCTCTTGACCTCCTGTCTCTTTCTTTTATACATCTCCCACTCAATTGCATTTTTTCCCTGCAAAAATCGTCCAAATGCCTCTCTCTTCTCTTTCACTAATACTCTTACTTCTTCATCCCACCACTCACTACCCTTTCTAATCAACCCACCTCCCACTCTTCTCATGCCACAAGCATCTTTTGCGCAATCCATCACTGATTCCCTAAATACATCCCATTCCTCCCCCACTCCCCTTACTTCCATTGTTCTCACCTTTTTCCATTCTGTACTCAGTCTCTCCTGGTACTTCCTCACACAAGTCTCCTTCCCAAGCTCACTTACTCTCACCACCCTCTTCACCCCAACATTCACTCTTCTTTTCTGAAAACCCATACAAATCTTCACCTTAGCCTCCACAAGATAATGATCAGACATCCCTCCAGTTGCACCTCTCAGCACATTAACATCCAAAAGTCTCCCTTTCGCGCGACTGTCAATTAACACGTAATCCAATAACGCTCTCTGGCCATCTCTCCTACTTACATAAGTATACTTATGTATATCTCGCCTTTTAAACCAGGTATTCCCAATCATCAGTCCTTTTTCAGCACATAAATCTACAAGCTCTTCACCATTTCCATTTACAACACTGAACACCCCAAGTATACCAATTATTCCCTCAACTGCCACATTACTCACCTTTGCATTCAAATCACCCATCACTATAACCCGGTCTCGTGCATCAAAACCACTAACACACTCATTCAGCTGCTCCCAAAACACTTGCCTCTCATGATCATTCTTCTCATGCCCAGGTGCATAGGCACCAATAATCACCCATCTCTCTCCATCAACTTTCAATTTCACCCATATTAATCGAGAATTTACTTTCTTACATTCTATCACATACTCCCACAACTCCTGTTTCAGGAGTATTGCTACTCCTTCCCTTGCTCTTGTCCTCTCACTAACCCCTGACTTTACTCCCAAGACATTCCCAAACCTCTCTTCCCCTTTACCCTTGAGCTTCGTTTCACTCAGAGCCAAAACATCCAGGTTCCTTTCCTCAAACATACTACCTATCTCTCCTTTTTTCACATCTTAGTTACATCCACACACATTTAGGCACCCCAATCTGAGCCTTCGAGGAGGATGAGCACTCCCCACGTGACTCCTATATATATATATATATATATATATGCAGGAGGGTGAAAGGAGGGCAAGGAATAGAGTGAATTGGATCATTGTGGTATACCGGGGTTGACGTGCTGTCAGTGGATTGAATCAGGGCATATGAAGCGTCTGGGGTAAACCATGGAAAGCTGTGTAGGTATGTATATTTGCGTGTGTGGACGTATGTATATACACGTGTATGGGGGTGGGTTGGGCCATTTCTTTCGTCTGTTTCCTTGCGCTACCTCGCAAACGCGGGAGACAGCGACAAAGCAAAAAAAAAAAAAAAAATGTGAGGAGTGGAGAGGACAAGAAGAAGGGGAAAAACAAACTGTGGATGGAAGGATTGAGTGAAAAAGATTTTGCAAGATGAGGGCCAAGGGTGAAAGGCATGCATAGGACAGAATGAAATTGAAACAATGAGGTATACAGGGGATGATGTGCCGTCAATGGACTGACACAGGGTGTGTAAAGCAGCCAGGGGAAACCATGGTAAGATCTGTTGAGCCTGGTTGTGGCTAGGGGGGCTGTGGTTTCAGTGCACTGCACATGACAACTAGAAAATGGGCATGAACTAATGTGGCCATTCTTTGTCTGCTTCCTGTGCTACCTCACTAACATGGGAAATGGCATTAAAGTAGGAAAAAAAGTATCATATGAGAATATGCATGGTGGAATGAAGTATAAGTCTAAAGGAGACTGCCAAGCTACAGTAGTGTGAATATACTTTGTGGTGTTTGCAGACAGTTGGGGATTTGTGTGTACAGGTGGCTGGAGTAAGCTTTCTATTTAAGCCTTAAGGATGATGGGTGGTTGAGAAACGGTTAGGAAGGGAAAAGTCAGTGCTGTTGCAAATGTCGAGCATGTTGAGGATGGATTGTACTAAAGGCATTTTTGTTTTGTTGTACAGGTGCTGAACATCTGTGATTAATAAGCAGCTGGTGATTGTTCTAAGTGCTCTGTTTTATGTGTTCTGTCATTTTGTGTGCTTTTGAAAGAATGGGTGACCAGATAAGTGAGGCACAGTCTGCATGGTTTGTGAGGAATGATTAAACTGCCAGTTGAGGAAAATGAAGGATTCTTTTTCTTATCTGAGACTATTGATAATGAGTGCTTTGAAAGCATTCGCTTCCTCACTGCCAGTATACTGATGTTTGTTATGTCATGATTTGAACATTAAGTAGCCTTTGTCATCTCATCTACTTATTATAAAAAGTAAAAATTCCAATCAAACATATTTTCCAACACTTATCTTTGATTACAGCCAAATCATATTTTGAAAACTATTTGTATCATCTTGCAGGCCTGATTTCACAACCTTCACTCTATGCCACTCAAAAGTCTCACCACTTTTCAACCTTATCTCATACAGACCAGTCTAATTTCCCTTTCTTAACCTGTCTCTAACTTCCATTCTCTGAAATTTACCATTTATGCCTCACACACAAATGAACCAGCATTTCTAAATGAAAATGGCTGCAAGCATGCCACTTTAATATAAAGCTACAGGCACATTTTGTGGGAAATATTTACTGAACTGAAATCCCTAGCCCCCAAACTCAAATGCAAGCAAAGAGAACAGGGACATCCAACTCCCTAGAGTAGTAAACCTGTATATAAAGGACAATGTGTAGTAATTCATTCAAAAAGTGACAGTTTCCTTGAAAAGAGTGTGAGATATTTCTGAAAACAGAGAAGGAAACATGCTAGTGGAAAGTAAAGTGTGCCATAACTGCACTGTTCCAAAGAATTTATGCAGGGGCCACCCAACTCCCAAGAGTAGAAGCAAACCTGTATATAAAGGACAATGTGTACTAATTCATTTAAAATGTGACAGTTTCCTTGAAAGAGTGTGAGATATTTCTGAAAACAAAAAGGAAACATGCTAGTGGAAAGTAAAGTGTGCCATAACTGTCCTGTTCCAAAGAATTTCTGCAAGGGCCACCCTTCTTCATTTTCTTTTCATAAAAAACATGGCACTACCTTGATGATGCAGTAAAAAGCGATCAACTATAATAAATTACTTTTTTTTTTATTATACTTTGTCGCTGTCTCCCGCGTTTGCGAGGTAGCGCAAGGAAACAGACGAAAGAAATGGCCCAACCCACCCCCATACACATGTATATACATACGTCCACACACGCAAATATACATACCTACACAGCTTTCCATGGTTTACCCCAGACGCTTCACATGCCCTGATTCAATCCACTGACAGCACATCAACCCCGGTATACCACCTCGCTCCAATTCACTCTATTCCTTGCCCTCCTTTCACCCTCCTGCATGTTCAGGCCCAGATCACACAAAATCTTTTTCACTCCATCTTTCCACCTCCAATTTGGTCTCCCTCTTCTCCTCGTTCCCTCCACCTCCGACACATATATCCTCTTGGTCAATCTTTCCTCACTCATTCTCTCCATGTGCCCAAACCACTTCAAAACACCCTCTTCTGCTCTCTCAATCACGCTCTTTTTATTTCCACACATCTCTCTTACCCTTGCGTTACTCACTCGATCAAACCACCTCACACCACACATTGTCCTCAAACATCTCATTTCTAGCACATCCATCCTCCTGCGCACAACTCTATCCATAGCCCACGCCTCGCAACCATACAACATTGTTGGAACCACTATTCCTTCAAACATACCCATTTTTGCTTTCCGAGATAATGTTCTCGACTTCCACACATTCTTCAAGGCCCCCAGAATTTTCGCCCCCTCCCCCACCCTATGATCCACTTCCGCTTCCATGGTTCTATCCGCTGCCAGATCCACTCCTAGATATCTAAAACACTTCACTTCCCCCAGTTTTTCTCCATTCAAACTCACCTCCCAATTGACTTGACCCTCAACCCTACTGTACCTAATAGCCTTGCTCTTATTCACATTTACTCTTAACTTTCTTCTTCCACACACTTTACCAAACTCAGTCACCAGCTTCTGCAGTTTCTCACATGAATCAGCCACCAGCGCTGTATCATCAGCGAACAACAACTGACTCACTTCCCAAGCTCTCTCATCCCCAACAGACTTCATACTTGCCCCTCTTTCCAAAACTCTTGCATTTACCTCCCTAACAACTCCATCCATAAACAAATTAAACAACCATGGAGACATCACACACCCCTGCCGCAAACCTACATTCACCGAGAAGGGCGCAAATGGGGAGGTGATAACAAGTAGTGGTGATGTGAGAAGGAGATGGAGTGAGTATTTTGAAGGTTTGTTGAATGTGTTTGATGATAGAGTGGCAGATATAGGGCGTTCTGGTCGAGGTGGTGTGCAAAGTGAGAGGGTTGGGGAAAATGATTTGGTAAACAGAGAAGAGGTAGTGAAAGCTTTGCGGAAGATGAAAGCCGGCAAGGCAGCAGGTTTGGATGGTATTGCAGTGGAATTTATTAAAAAAGGGGGTGACTGTATTGTTGACTGGTTGGTAAGGTTATTTAATGTATGTATGACTCATGGTGAGGTGCCTGAGGATTGGCGGAATGCTTGCATAGTGCCATTGTACAAAGGCAAAGGGGATAAGAGTGAGTGCTCAAATTACAGAGGTATAAGTTTGTTGAGTATTCCTGGTAAATTATATGGGAGGGTATTGATTGAGAGGGTGAAGGCATGTACAGAGCATCAGACTGGGGAAGAGCAGTGTGGTTTCAGAAGTGGTAGAGGATGTGTGGATCAGGTGTTTGCTTTGAAGAATGTATGTGAGAAATACTTAGAAAAGCAAATGGATTTGTATGTAGCATTTGTGGATCTGGAGAAGGCATATGATAGAGTTGATAGAGATGCTCTGTGGAAGGTATTAAGAATATATGGTGTGGGAGGAAAGTTGTTAGAAGCAGTGAAAAGTTTTTATCGAGGATGTAAGGCATGTGTACGTGTAGGAAGAGAGGAGAGTGATTGGTTCTCGGTGAATGTATAATAAATATATAACTAAATAAAACATGTAGATTCTGAAAACTTTCTGTTTCACTTTCTTAGCAAATAAATGATGAGATTTCAGAAATTTGTTTATCTTACAATTCAGGAGTCATGCAGGGAGTGCTCATCCTCCTCCAAGGCTCAGATTGGGGTGTCTAAATGTGTGCGGGTGTAACCAAGATGAGAAAAAAGGAGAGATAGGTAGTACGTTTGAGGAAAGGAACCTGGATGTTTTGGCTCTGAGTGAAATGAAGCTCAAGGGTAAAAGGGAAGAGTCGTTTGGAAATGTCTTGGAAGTAAAGTCAGGGGTTAGTGAGAGGACAAGAGCAAGGGAAGGAGTAGCACTACTCATGAAACAGGAGTAGTGGAAGTATGTGAGAGAGCGTAAGAAAGTAAACTCTAGACTGATATGGGAAAAACTGAAAGTGGATGGAGAGAGATGGGTGCTTATTGGTGCATATGCACCTGGGCATGAGAAGAAAGATCATGAGACGCAAGTGTTTTGGGAGCAACTGAGTGAGTGTGTTAGTAGTTTTGATACACGAGACCGGGTAATAGTGATGGATGATTTGAATGCAAAGGTAAGTAAATAGGGCAGTGGAGGGAATACTTGCTGTACATGGGGTGTTCAGTGTTGTAAATGGAAATGGTGAAGAGCTTGTAGATTTATGTGCTGAAAAAGGACTTGTGATTCGGAATACCTGGTTTAAAAGGCGAGATATAGATAAGTATACATATGTAAATAGGAGAGATGGCCAGAGAGCATTATTGGTTAACGTGTTAATTGATAGGCGTGCGAAAGAGAGACTTTTGGATGTTAATGTGCTGAGAGGTGCAACTGGAGGGATGATCATTATCTTGTGGAGGCGAAAGTGAAGATTTGTAGAGGTTTTCAGAAAAGAAGAGAGAATGCTGGGGTGAAAAGAATGGTGAGAGTAAGTGAGCTTGGGAATGAGACTTGTGTGAAGAAGTATCAGGAAAGATTGAGTACAAATTGGAAAAATGTGAGAACAAAGGATGTAAGGGGAGAGGGGGAGGAATGGGATGTATTTAGGGAAGCACTGATGGCGTGCGCAAAAGATGCTTGTGGCATGAGAAGCATGGGAGGTGGGCAGATTAGAAAGGGTAGTGAGTGGTGGGATGAAGAAGTAAGATTATTAGTGAAAAAGAAGAGAGAGTCATTTGGACAATTTTTGCAGGGAAATAATGCAAATGACTGGGAGATGTATAAAAGAGAGGCAGGAGGTCAAGAGAAAGGTGCAAGAGGTGAAAAAGAGGACAAATGAGAGTTGGGGTGAGAGAGTATCATTAAATTTCAGGGAGAATAAAAAGATGTTTTGGAAGGAGGTAAATAAAGTGTGTAAGACAAGGGAACAAATGGGAACATCGGTGAAGGGAGCTAGTGGGGATAACAAGTAGTGGTGACGTGAGAAGGAGATACAGTGAGTATTCTGAAAGTTTGTTGAATGTGTATGATGATAAGAGTGGCAGATATAGGATGTTTGGCCGAGGAGGTGTGCAAAGTAAGAGGGTTAGAGAGAATGATTTGGTAAACAGAGAAGAGGTAGTAAAAGCTTTGCGGAAGATGAAAGCCAGCAAGGCAGCAGGTTTGGATGGTACTGCAGTGGAATCTATTAAAAAAGGGGGTGACTGTATTGATGACTGGTTGGTAAGGTTATTTAATGTATGTATGACTCATGGTGAGGTGCCTGAGGATTGGCGGAATGCGTGCATAGTGCCATTGTACAAAGGCAAAGGGGATAAGAGTGAGTGCTCAAATTACAGAGGTATAAGTTTGTTGAGTATTCCTGGGAAATTATATGGGAGGGTATCGATTGAGAGGGTGAAGGCATGTACAGAGCATCAGATTGGGGAAGAGCAGTGTGGTTTCAGAAGTGGTAGAGGATGTGTTTGCTTTGAAAAATGTATGTGAGAAATACTTAGAAAAGCAAATGGATTTGTATGTAGCATTTATGGATCTGGAGAAGGCATATGATAGAGTTGATAGAGATGCTCTGTGGAAGGTATTAAGAATATATGGTGTGGGAGGCAAGTTGTTAGAAGCAGTGAAAAGTTTTTATCGAGGATGTAAGGCATCTGTACGTGTAGGAAGAGAGGAAAGTGATTGGTTCTCAGTGAATGTAGGTTTGCAGCAGGGGTGTATGATGTCTCCATGGTTGTTTAATTTGTTTATGGATGGGGTTGTTAGGGAGGTGAATGCAAGAGTTTTGGAAAGAGGGGCAAGCATGCAGTCTGTTGTGGATGAGAGAGCTTGGGAAGTGAGTCAGTTGTTGTTCGCTGATGATAAAGCACTAGTGGCTGATTCGTTTGAGAAACTGCAGGAGTTGGTGACTGAGTTTGGTAAAATGTGTGAAAGAAGAAAGCTGAGAGTAAATGTGAATAAGAGCAAGGTTATTAGGTACAGTAGGGTTGAGGGACAAGTCAATTGAGAGGTAAGTGTGAATGGAGAAAAACTGGAGGAAGTGAAGTGTTTTAGATATCTGGGAGTGGATTTGGCAGCGGATGGAACCATGGAAGCGGAAGTGAATCATAGGGTGGGGGAGGGGGCCAAAGTTCTGGGAGTGTTCAAGAATGTGTGGAAGTCAAGAACATTATCTTGGAACGCAAAAATGGGTATGTTTGAAGGAATAGTGGTTCCAACAATGTTATATGGTTGCGAGGCATGGGCTATAGATACAGTTGTGCGGAGGGGGGTGGATGTGCTGGAATTGAGATGTTTGAGGACAATATGTGGAGTGAGGTGGTTTGACCGAGTAAGTAATAATAGGGTTAGAGAGATGTGTGGTAATAAAAAGAGTGTGGGTGAGAGAGTAGATGAGGGTGTTTTGAAATGGTTTGGTCACATGGAGAGAATGAGTGAGGAAAGATTGACCAAGAGGATATAAGTGTCAGAGGTGGAGGGAACGAGGAGAAGTGGGAGACCAAATTGGAGGTGGAAAGATGGAGTGAAAAAGATTTCGAGTGATCGGGGCCTGAACATGCAGGAGGATGAAAGGCGTGCAAGGAATAGAGTGAATTGGAACGATGTGGTATACCGGGGTCGACGTGCTGTCAATGGATTGAACCAGGGCTTGTGAAGCGTCAGGGGTAAACTATGGAAAGTTCTGTGGGGCCTGGATGTGGAAAGGGAGCTGTGGTTTCGGTGCATTTTTACATGACAGCTAGAGACTGAGTGTGAACGAATGTGGCCTTTGTTGTCTTTTCCCAGCGCTACCTCACGCACATGAGGGGGGAGGGGGTTGTTATTTCATGTGTGGCGGGGTGGCAATAGGAATGACTAAAGGCAAACAGTATGAATTATGTACATGTGTATATATGTATATGTGTGTGTGTGTATACATATGTATACGGTGAGATGTATAGCTATGTATATTTTCGTGTGTGGACGTGTATGTATATACATGTGCATGTGGGTGGGTGGGGCCAGTATTTCGTCTCTTTCCTTGAGCTACCTTGCTACAGCGGGAGACAGCAACAAAGCAAAATAAATATATAATTAAATAATTCATCTTATATAACTAAGAAGATAAGGTAAACCAATCCCCTACATTAGTTCCCAATGTGCCAGTCCAGTTTCAATAATACATGTTGTTCGTGTTAAAGTTTTTGAAAGCTCTGAAGAATCTAATTTACCAATAACATCAAGATAATCAAAAGACTACCTTAACAGGTGCTTCTCCTCGGTCCAGTGTTGAGACATAGAGTAAAAAAGCATTTCCAGGATATTTGGGTTTACCAAGTTCTTCACATTCTTTCTTCTTTTCACGTCGCAGCTGACGTTTAACCTTATCCTCTGAGCGCTTTTTCTTCAAATTTTTCATGCTTTCTACTTGACTTGGAGTGAGTTTCTTCATATAGGCTTCATACCTAAAACAAAAAATATCAATGGATGTTACTAGAATCTGCCTGCCAGTGGTTACACTACAAAGTGGGAAGTCACCTACAACAAAGCTGAAACGTTAATGGATAGAAAGAAGCAGAGTCTTGTCAAGGATCTCACGCCAATGGAATCTATCATTTCCTTACTCCTGTGTGGCACACATTCTCAGCGCTGTGAGACCCCCAGTGAAAGGGTCCTGGCATTGTATAATCAAATAAATCAAATTCTTTTTTTATACTTGATCTCCAATTCCTGCATTACCTAGGCAGTGCCAAGAACAGAAAAAGAAAGGCCGCATCTGCTCACATCCATTTTCTAGCTGTCAAGTGTAATGCACCATAACCACAGCTCCCTACCCACAACCAGGCTTCACAGAATTCTCCGCAGTTTACCCTGATGCTTCACATGCCCTGGTACAGTCGATAACAGTACAATAACCCTATCATACATCATTCCAATTCACTCTACGCTATGCACACCTTTCACCCTCCTGCTTGTTCAGGACCCCGGTTGCTCAAAATCATTTTCATTCCAATCACCAATTTGGTCTCCCACTTCCTGTTCCCTACACTTCTGATACATATCGTCTTTGTCAATCTTTCCTCACTCACTCTCTCCATAAGGTCATGTGAAGAAAGATCATGTGAGGCAAGTGTTTTGGGAGCACCTAAGTTGGTATCTCAGCAGTTTTGATGAACAAGGCCGGGTATTCAAAATGGGTGATTTGAATGAAAAGGTAAGTAATGTGGCAGCTGAGCATATAACTGGGATGCATGGAGTATTCTGTGTTATAAATGGAAATGTGTACGTGTAGGAAGAGAGGAAAGTGATTGGTTCTCAGTGAATGTAGGTTTGCGGCAGGGGTGTGTGATGTCTCCATGGTTGTTTAATTTGTTTATGGATGGGATTGTTAGGGAGGTGAATGCAAGAGTTTTGAAAAGAGGGACAAGTATACAGTCTGTTGTGGATGAGAGAGCTTGGGAAGTGAGTCAGTTGTTGTTTGCTGATGATAAAGCGCTGGTGGCTGATTCATGTGAGAAACTGCAGAAGCTGATAACTGAGTTTGGTAAAGTGTGTGAAAGAAGAAAGCTGAGAGTAAATGTGAATAAGAGCAAGGTTATCAGGTACAGTGGAGTTGAGAGACAAGTCAATTGGGAGGTAAGTTTGAATGGAGAAAAACTGGAGGAAGTGAAGTGCTTTAGATATCTGGGAGTGGATTTGGCAGCGGATGGAACCATGGAAGCGGAAGTGAATCATAGGGTGGGGGAGGGGGGGAAAGTTCTGGGAGCATTGAAGAATGTGTAGAAGTCGAGAATATTATCTTGGAACGCAAAAATGGGTATGTTTGAAGGAATAGTGGTTCCAATAATGTTATATGGTTGCAAGGCGTGAGCTATAGATAGAGTTGTGCGGAGGAGGGTGGATGTGCTGGAAATGAGATGTTTGAGGACAATATGTGGTGTGAGGTGGTTTGATCGAGTAAGTAATAATAGGGTAAGAGAGATGTGTGGTGATAAAAAAAGTGTGGTTGAGATAGCAGAAGAGGGTGTTTTGAAATGGTTTGGTCACATGGAGAGAATGAGTGAGGAAAGATTGACCAAGAGGATATATGTGTCAGAAGTGGAGGGAATGAGGAGAAGTGGGAGACCAAACTGGAGGTGGAAAGATGGAGTGAAAAAGATTTTGAGTGATCGGGGCCTGAACGTGCAGGAGGGTGAAAGGCGTGCAAGAAATAGAGTGAATTGGAACGATGTGGTATACTGGGGTCGATGTGCTGGCAATGGATTGAATCAGGGCATGTGAAGCATCTAGGGTAAACCATGGAAAGTTCTGTGGGGCCTGGATGTGGAAAAGGGGCTGTGGTTTCAGTGCATTATTACATGACAGCTAGAGACTGAGTGTAAACGAATGTGGCCTTTGTTGTCTTTCCTAGCACTACCTTGCACACATGAGGGGGAGGGGGTTATTATTTCATGTGTGGCGGGGTGGCAACGGGAATGAATAAGGGCAGCCAGTATTATGTACATGTGTACATATGTATATGTCTGTGTGTGTATATGTATGTATATGTTGTGATGTATAGGTATGTATATTTGCATGTGTGGACATGTATGTATATATATGTGTATGTGGGTGGGTTGGGCCATTCTTTCGTCTCTTTCCTTGCGCTACCTCGCTAACGCGGGAGACAGCAACAAAGCAAAATAAATAAATGAATATAAATGGAAATGGTGAGAGCTTCTGGAGTTGTGCTGATAAAAGACTCATAACTGGAAATACCTTATTTAAAAAGATAGATATTCACAAGTATACGTATCTGAGTAGTAGAGATGGTCAACAGATGTTATCATATTAGATATCAATTGATTGGCATGTAAAAGACTTTTCAAAGCAAATGTGCTGAGGAGCAGCTGGTGGGATGTCTGATCATTATCTTCTGGAGGTGAGGGTGAAGATATGTAGAAGTTTTCGAAAAAATCAAACAATGTCAAGGAAAAGAGAGTGGTGAGAGTAAGTGAGCTTGGAAAGGAAACTTGTGTGACAAAATACCAGCAGAGATTGAGAGACGAATGGCAAAAGGTGAGAGTATATCATGTGAGAGGAGTGGATGAGGAATGGCAGATATTTAGGGAAGCAGTGATTATATGTGCAAGAGATGCATGAGGCATGTGAAAAGTGGGGAGTAGGCAGATTAAAAAAGGATAGTGAGTGGTGAGATGAAGAAGTAAAGTTGCTACTGAATGACAAAAAAGAGGCATTTGAGGGTACATACATGAAATGACAGGGAGATGTATAAGAAAAAGCAGCAGGAGGTCAAGAGGAAAGTGCAGGGGTTGAAAAAGAAGGCAAATGAGGGTAGGGGGAGGGGGGAGATTATCAATCTTTAGGAAGAATACAAAAAATGTTTTGGAAGAAGGTAAATAATGTGAAAAAGAAAAGAGAAAAATGGGTAAATCAATGAAGGGGATAAAACGGGAAAAGATAACAGTAAGTGATGAAGTGAGTATCTTAAATGATGAAAGAATTATAATTAGGCAAGAAGACGTACAGAAGTCCCTGCAGAATATTCGGGCAGGTAAAGCTACAGGGCCAGACGGGATACCTGCTAGGGTACTTAAATGCTGTGCAAAACAATTGACACCCGTACTGACCACATTATTTCAGGACTCGCTGGATCAGGGAGTGGTGCCTTATAAATGGAAAGAATCTGAAGTGAAACCTATTGCAAAAATTAATCACCCAAAAGATCACAAAGACTTCAGACCTGTAGTACTAACATCTAATATTATGAAATGTTTAGAAAGCATTGTGAAAAACTATATCTGTGAAAAAACAAATAATTTAAAAGACCCTATGCAATTTGCTTATCGTAATAATAGGAGTGTACAGGATGCAACACTTGTACTATCAAATGATATTAATAAGCATTTAGATAAGCCCAAATCACAAATTAGAGCACTATAAATTGATTTTAGTTCAGCATTTAATACAATGCAACCTCATATTTTGCTCAATAAAATGCTAGAATTGGGTGTAAATAGAAATATCTTAATATGGATTTTTAGCTTTTTAACCCAGAGACCCTAATATACCAATGTAAATAATGTTAAGTCTAATATGATAGTCACCAACACAGGAGCCCCCCAAGGTTGTGTATTGTCCCCAGCTCTTTTCACCTTGTATACAGATGATTGTAGAAGTGAAATTGATGATTGTACTATTATAAAATATGCTGACGATACAGTTATCTTAGGAAAAATTGTAAATAATAATTATGAAGGCTATTTAACTCAAGTTAAAAAATTCGTTGACTGGAGTAAACAAAATTTTTTGGAGCTTAATGTAAAGAAAACGAAAGAGATGATATTTGATTTCAGAACTAAAAATAAACACGTACCAGACCTATTAACAATTGAGAAAGAAAACGTAGAAAGAGTAAACCAGTATAAGTATTTGGGCTTTATGATTGATGACCAGTTGAAGGGAAGTGTTAATACAGATATGGTGTCAAGGAAATGTATTCAAAGATTACACTTTGTACGTATCTTGCATAACCTACATGTAGATAAAATGGTCATTAGCCTATTTTACAAATCAATTTTAGAATCAGTTATAAATTTTTCAATCACTGCCTGGTATGGAAAACTTACGTGCAAAGATATAAAGAAGCTGGGAAGGATTGTTAAGAAAGCAAGAAAACTAGGTGCAGAGACCACATCACTGAATAAGCTGTATCAAAAAGGTACAATGAAACAAGTAGACAGAATGATGAAAGATGTAACGCATCCGTTACATAATTGTTACACGTATCTTAAATCTGGTAGAAGGCTAGCTCTGCCCAAGCTGCACACTGACAGATACAAAAAGTCGTTTGTACCCAAAAGCATTCTGCTTTTCGATCATCTATCATCACTATAACTTCTAGCTTTAAGTTTCATGATAACTGTAGGTGATGGTTCATGATAGGGATGGTGACAAGCTGATATCGCATGTACACAATAGCAAAGTAACATTTTATATGTAATAACCTATGCAATATTTCTTGTTAATATTTTAATGTTTTTTTTTTTTTTTTTCTTTTTACAACTACTAAGGAGCTCTAAAGCCAAAACGAATTTCATTTTGTATTACTTTTTGTATAACAATTTGACGAATAAAGTATCTTATCTTATCTTATCTTATCTTAAAGGATTGCTAAATGTTTGATGATTGAGTTGCAGATGAAGGGTCTTTTGATTTGGGCAGTATGAGAAGTGAGATTCATGGATAGTGGTTTGATGAAGAGAGAAGAGGTAGTGAAAGCCTTGCAGAAGGTGAAATGCAGCAATGCAGCTGAAGTGGATGGTACTACAGTTGAATTGGTTAAAAAGGATATTTAAGGAATGTATGGATCATGGTGAAGCGCCTGAGGATTGGAGGAAAGCATGTATAGTGATACTGTATAAAAGCAAGGGGGGTTAAAGGCAAGTGTTCGAACTACAAAGGCATAAGTTTATTGAATAACACTGGTAAATAATATCGAAAAGCATTCATGGAGAAGATGAAGGAATGTATGGAGCATCAGACTGGGAGGAACATCACATATATATCATTTATCTATTCATTTTGCTTTGTCACTGTCTCCCCCGTTAGCGATGTGACGCAAGGAAACAGACGAAAGAATGGCCCAACCCACCCACATACATATGTACATACATACACGTCCACACATGCAAATATACATACCTATACATCTCACCGTATACATATGTATACACACACAGACATATACATATATACACATGTACATATTTCATACTGTCTGCCCTTTTTTATTCCTATCGCCACCCTGCAATATATGAAATAACAACCCCCTCCCCCTCATGTGAGCGAGGTACCACTAGAAAGATAACAAAGGCCCCATTCGTTCACATTCAGTCTCTAGCTGTCAAGTAATAATGAACCGAAACCACAGCTCCTTTCCACATCCAGGCCCCACAGAACTTTCCATGGTTTACCTCAGACGCTTCACATGCCCTGGTTCAATCCATTGACAGCACATCGACCCCGGTATACCACATCGTTCCAATTCACTCTCTTCCTTGCACATCTTTCACCCTCCTGCATGTTCAGGCCCCGATCACTCAAAATCTTTTTCACTCCATCTTTCCACCTCCAATTTGGTCTCCCAATTCTCCTTCTTCCCTCCACCTTTGACAAATACATCCTCTTGGTCAATCTCTCCTCACTCATTCTCTCCATGTGACCAAACCATTTCAAAACACCTTCTTCATCTCTCTCAACCACACTCTTTTTATTACCACACATCTCTCTTACCCTATTATTACTTACTCGGTCAAACCACCTCACACCACATATTATCCTCAAACATCTCATTTCCAGCACATCCACCCTCCTCCGCACAGCTCTATCCATAGCCCACGCCTCGCAACCATACAACATTGTTGGAACCACTATTCCTTCAAACATACCCATTTTGGCTTTCCGAGATAATGTTCTTGACTTCCACACATTCTTCAAGGCTCCCAAAATTTTCGCCCCCTCCCTCACCCTATGATTCACTTCCGCTTCCATGGTTCCATCCGCTGCCAGATCCACTCCCAGATATCGAAAACACTTCACTTTCTCCAGTTTTTCTCCATTCAAACTTACCTCCCAATGGACTTGACCCTCAACCCTAAAGTACCTAATAACCTTCCTCTTATTCACATTTACTCTTAACTTTCTTCTTTCACACACTTTACCAAACTCAGTCACTAGTTTCTGCAGTTTCTCACATGAATCAGCCACCAGCGCTGTATCATCAGCAAACAACAACTGACTCACTTCCCAAGCTCTCTCATCCACAACAGACTGCATACCTGCCCCTCTTTCCAAAACCCTTACATTCACCTCCCTAACAACACTATCCATATACAAATTAAACAACCATGGAGACATCACACACCCCTGCCGCAAACCTACATTCACTGAGAACCAATCACTTTCCTCTCTTCCTACACGTGCACATACCTTCCATCCTCGATAAAAACTTTTCACTGCTTCTAACAACTTGCCTCCCACACCATATATTCTTAATACCTTCCACAGAGCATCTCTATCAACTCTATCATATGCCTTCTCCAGATCCATAAATCCTACATACAAATCCATTTGCTTTTCTAAGTATTTCTCACATACATTCTTCAAAGCAAACACCTGATCCACACACCCTCTACCACTTCTGAAACCACACTGCTCTTCCCCAGTCTGATGCTCTGTACATGCCTTCACCCTCTCAATCAATACCCTTCCATATAATTTACCAGGAATACTCAACAAACTTATACCTCTGTAATTTGAGCACTTACCTTTGTCCCCTTTGCCTTTGTACAATGGCACTATGCAAGCATTCCGCCAATTCTCAGGCACCTCACAATGAGTCATACATACATTAAATAACCTCACCAACCAGTCAACAATACAGTCACCCCCTTTTTTAATAAACTCCACTGCAATTCCATCCAAACACGCTGCCTTGCTGGCTTTCATCTTCCAAAAAGCTTTTACTACCTCTTCTCTGTTTACCAAATCATCCTCCCTAACCCTCTCACTTTGCACACCACCTCAACCAAAACACCCTATATCTGCCACTCTATCATCAAACACATTCAACAAACCTTCAAAATACTCACTCCATCTCCTTCTCACATCACCACTACTTGTCATCACCTCCCCATTAGCCCCCTTCACTGAAGTTCCCATTTGTTCCCTTGTCTTACGCACTTTATTTACCTCCTTCCAAAACATCTTTTTATTCTCCCTAAAATTTAATGATACTCTCTCACCCCAACTCTCATTTGCCCTCTTTTTCACCTCTTGCACCTTTTTCCTGACCTCCTGCCTCTTTCTTTTATACATCTCCCACTGATTTGCATTATTTCCCTGCAAAAATCGTCCAAATGCCACTCTCTTCTCTTTCACTAATAATCTTACTTCTTCATACCACCACTCACTACCCTTTCTAATCAACCCACCTCCCACTCTTCTCATGCCACAAGCATCTTTTGCGCAATCCATCACTGATTCCCTAAATACATCCCATTCCTCCCCCACTCCCCTTACTTCCATTGTTCTCACCTTTTTCCATTCTGCACTCAGTCTCTCCTGGTACTTCCTTCACACAAGTCTCCTTCCCAAGCTCACTTACTCTCACCACCCTCTTCACCCCAACATTCACTTCCTCACACAAGTCTCCTTCCCAAGCTCACTTACTCTCACCACCCTCTTCACCCAACATTCACTCTTCTTTTCTGAAAACCTCTACAAATCTTCACCTTACCCTCCACAAGATAATGATCAGACATCCCTCCAGTTGCACCTCTCAGCACATTAATATCCAAAAGTCTCTCTTTCACGCGCCTATCAATTAACACATAATCCAATAGCGCTCTCTGGCCATTTCTCCCACTTACATATGTATACTTATGTATATCTCACTTTTTAAACCAGGTATTCCCAATCACCAGTCCTTTTTCAGCACATAAATCTACAAGCTCTTCACCATTTCCATTTACAACACTGAACACCCCATGTATACCAATTATTCCCTCAACTGCCACATTACTCACCTTTCCATTCAAATCACCCATCACTATAATCCGGTCTCGTGCATCAAAACCACTAACACACTCATTCAGCTGCTCCCAAAACACTTGCCTCTCATGATCTTTCTTCTCATGCCCAGGTGCATATGCACCAATAATCACCAATCTCTCTCCATCAACTTTCAGTTTTACCCATATTAATCGAGAATTTACTTTCTTACATTCTATCACATACTCCCACAACTCCTGTTTCAGGAGTACTGCTACTCCTTCCCTTGCTCTTGTCCTCTCACTAACCCCTGACTTTACTCCCAAGACATTCCCAAACCACTCTTCCCCTTTACCCTTGAGCTTCGTTTCACTCAGAGCCAAAACATTCAGGTTCTTTTCCTCAAACATACTACCTATCTCTCCTTTTTTCACATCTTGGTTACATCCACACACATTTAGACACCCCAGTCTGAGCCTTCGAGGAGGATGAGCACTCCCTGCGTATATATATATATATTTTGAAGGTTTGTTGAATGTGTTTGATGATAGAGTGGCAGATATAGGGTATTTTGGTCGAGGTGGTGTGCAAAGTGAGAGGGTTAGGGAAAATGATTTGGTAAACAGAGAAGAGGTAGTGAAAGCTTTGCAGAAGATGAAAGCCGGCAAGGCAGCAGGTTTGGATGGTATTGCAGTGGAATTTATTAAAAAAGGGGGTGACTGTATTGTTGACTGGTTGGTAAGGTTATTTAATGTATGTATGACTCATGGTGAGGTGCCTGAGGATTGGCGGAATGCGTGCATAGTGCCATTGTACAAAGGCAAAGGGGATAAGAGTGAGTGCTCAAATTACAGAGGTATAAGTTTGTTGAGTATTCCAGGGAAATTATATGGGAGGGTATTGATTGAGAGGGTGAAGGCATGTACAGAGCATCAGATTGGGGAAGAGCAGTGTGGTTTCAGAAGTGGTAGAGGATGTGTGGATCAGGTGTTTGCTTTGAAGAATGTATGTGAGAAATACTTAGAAAAGCAAATGGATTTGTATGTAGCATTTATGGATCTGGAGAAGGCATATGATAGAGTTGATAGAGATGCTCTGTGGAAGGTATTAAGAATATATGGTGTGGGAGGAAAGTTGTTAGAAGCAGTGAAAAGTTTTTATCGAGGATGTAAGGCATGTGTACGTGTAGGAAGAGAGGAAAGTGATTGGTTCTCAGTGAATGTAGGTTTGCGGCAGGGGTGTGTGATGTCTCCATGGTTGTTTAATTTGTTTATGGATGGGGTTGTTAGGGAGGTAAATGCAAGAGTTTTGGAAAGAGGGGCAAGTATGAAGTCTGTTGGGGATGAGAGAGCTTGGGAAGTGAGTCAGTTGTTGTTCGCTGATGATACAGCGCTGGTGGCTGATTCATGTGAGAAACTGCAGAAGCTGGTGACTGAGTTTGGTAAAGTGTGTGGAAGAAGAAAGTTAAGAGTAAATGTGAATAAGAGCAAGGTTATTAGGTACAGTAGGGTTGAGGGTCAAGTCAATTGGGAGGTGAGTTTGAATGGAGAAAAACTGGAGGAAGTGAAGTGTTTTAGATATCTGGGAGTGGATCTGGCAGCGGATGGAACCATGGAAGCGGAAGTGGATCATAGGGTGGGGGAGGGGGCGAAAATTCTGGGGGCCTTGAAGAATGTGTGGAAGTCGAGAACATTATCTCGGAAAGCAAAAATGGGTATGTTTGAAGGAATAGTGGTTCCAACAATGTTGTATGGTTGCGAGGCGTGGGCTATGGATAGAGTTGTGCGCAGGAGGATGGATGTGCTGGAAATGAGATGTTTGAGGACAATGTGTGGTGTGAGGTGGTTTGATCGAGTGAGTAACGTAAGGGTAAGAGAGATGTGTGGAAATAAAAAGAGCGTGGTTGAGAGAGCAGAAGAGGGTGTTTTGAAGTGGTTTGGGCACATGGAGAGAATGAGTGAGGAAAGATTGACCAAGAGGATATATGTGTCGGAGGTGGAGGGAACGAGGAGAAGAGGGAGACCAAATTGGAGGTGGAAAGATGGAGTGAAAAAGATTTTGTGTGATCGGGGCCTGAACATGCAGGAGGGTGAAAGGAGGGCAAGGAATAGAGTGAATTGGAGCGATGTGGTATACCGGGGTTGACGTGCTGTCAGTGGATTGAATCAAGGCATGTGAAGCGTCTGGGGTAAACCATGGAAAGCTGTGTAGGTATGTATATTTGCGTGTGTGGACGTATGTATATACATGTGTATGGGGGGGGGGGGTTGGGCCATTTCTTTCGTCTGTTTCCTTGCGCTACCTCGCAAACGCGGGAGACAGCGACAAGAAAAAAAAAAAAAAAAAAATATATATATATATATATATATATATATATATATATATATATATATATATATATATATATATATATATATATATATATAAATATATATAAATATATATAAATATATATAAATATATATAAATATATATAAATATATATAAATATATATAAATATATATATATATATATATATATATATATATATATATATATATATATATATATATATATATATATATATATATATATATATTTTTATATCTATTTATCATATATATATATATATATATATATATATATATATATATATATATATATATATATATATATATATATATATATATATATATATTTGCGCTACCTCGCAAACGCGGGAGACAGCGACAAAGTCTAAAAAAAAAAAAAAAAAAAAAAAAAAAATATATATTTACTTATTATATATATATATATATATATATATATATATATATATATATATATATATAAATATATATATATAATGTGTATGTGTATGTGTGTGTATGTGTGTATATGTATGTATGTGTGTATATATATATATATATATTATCTCTGGGGATAGGGGTGAAAGAATACTTCCCACGCATTCCTCACGTGTCGTAGAAGGCAAGTAAAGGGGACGGGAGTGGGGGCCAGAAATCCTCCCCTCCTTGTATTTTAACTTTCTAAAAAAAATGGGAAACAGAAGGAGTCATGTGGGGAGTGCTCATCCTCCTAGTAGACTCAGATTGGGGTGCCTAAATGTGTGTGGATGTAACCAAGATGTGAAAAAAAGAGACATAGGTACTATGTTTGAGGAAAGGAACCTGGATGTTTTGGCTCTTGAGTGAAACGAAGCTCAAGGGTAAAGGGGAAGAGTGGTTTGGGAATGTCTTGGGAGTAAAGTCAGGGATTAGTGAGAGGATAAGAGCAAGGGAAGGAGTAGCAGTACTCCTGAAACAGGAGTTGTGGGAGTATGTGATAGAATGTAAGAAAGTAAATTCTCGATTATTATGGGTAAAACTGAAAGTTGATGGAGAGAGATGGGTGATTATTGGTGCATATGCACCTGGGCATGAGAAGAAAGATCATGAGAGGCAAGTGTTTTGGGAGCAGATGAATCAGTGTGTTAGTGGTTTTGATGCACGATACCGGGTTATAGTGATGGGTGATTTGAATGCAAAGGTGAGTAATGTGGCAGTTGAGGGAATAATTGGTATACATGGGGTGTTCAGTGTTGTAAATGGAAATGGTGAAGAGCTTGTAGATTTATGTGCTGAAAAAGGACTGGTGATTGGGAATACCTGGTTTAAAAAGCGAGATATACATAAGTATATGTATGTAAGTAGGAGAGATGGCCAGAGAGCGTTATTGGATTACGTGTTAATTGACAGGCGCGCGAAAGAGAGACTTTTGGATGATAATGTGCTGAGAGGTGCAACTGGAGGGATGTCTGATCATTATCTTGTGGAGGCTAAGGTGAAGATTTGTATGGGTTTTCAGAAAAGAAGAGTGAATGTTGGGGTGAAGAAGGTGGTGAGAGTAAGTGAGCTTGGGAAGGAGACTTGTGTGAGGAAGTACCAGGAGAGACTGAGTACAGAATGGAAAAAGGTGAGAACAATGGATGTAAGGGGAGTGGGTGAGGAATGGGATGTATTTAGGGAATCAGTGATGGAGCGCGCAAAAGATGCTTGTGGCATGAGAAGCGTTGGAGGAGGGCAGATTAGAAAGGATAGTGAGTGGTGGGATGAAGAAGTAAGATTATTAGTGAAAGAGAAGAGAGAGGCATTTGGACAACTTTTGCAGGGAAAAAATGCAATTGAGTGGGAGATGTATAAAAGAAAGAGACAGGAGGTCAAGAGAAAGGTGCAAGAGGTGAAAAAGAGGGCAAATGAGAGCTGGGGTGAGAGAGTATCATTAAATTTTAGGGAGAATAAAATGATGTTCTGGAAGGAGGTAAATAAAGTGCGTAAGACAAGGGAGCAAATGGGAACTTCAGTGAAGGGCGCTAATGGGGAGGTGATAACAAGTAGTGGTGATGTGAGAAGGAGATGGAGTGAGTATTTTGAAGGTTTGTTGAATGTGTCTGATGATAGAGTGGCAGATATAGGGTGTTTTGGTCGAGGTGGTGTGCAAAGTGAGACGGTTAGGGAAAATGAATTGGTAAACAGAGAAGAGGTAGTAAAAACTTTGCGGAAGATGAAAGCCGGCAAGGCAGCAGGTTTGGATGGTATTGCAGTGGAATCTATTAAAAAAGGGGGTGACTGTATTGTTGACTGGTTGGTAAGGTTATTTAATGTATGTATGACTCATGGTGAGGTGCCTGAGGATTGGCGGAATGCGTGCATAGTGCCATTGTACAAAGGCAAAGGGGATAAGAGTGAGTGCTCAAATTACAGAGGTATAAGTTTGTTGAGTATTCCTGGTAAATTATAAGGAAGGGTATTGATTGAGAGGGTGAAGGCATGTACAGAGCATCAGACTGGGGAAGAGCAGTGTGGTTTCAGAAGTGGTAGAGGATGTGTGGATCAGGTGTTTGCTTTGAAGAATGTATGTGAGAAATACTTAGAAAAGCAAATGGATTTGTATGTAGCCTTTATGGATCTGGAGAAGGCATATGATAGAGTTGATAGAGATGCTCTGTGGAAGGTATTAAGAATATATGGTGTGGGAGGCAAGTTGTTAGAAGCAGTGAAAAGTTTTTATCGAGGATGTAAGGCATGTGTACGTGTAGGAAGAGAGGAAAGTGATTGGTTCTCAGTGAATGTAGGTTTGTGGCAGGGGTGTGTGATGTCTCCATGGTTGTTTAATTTGTTTATGGATGGGGTTGTTAGGGAGGTGAATGCAAGAGTTTTGGAAAGAGGGGCAAGTATGAAGTCTGTTGTGGATGAGAGAGCTTGGGAAGTGAGTCAGTTGTTGTTCGCTGATGATACAGCGCTGGTGGCTGATTCATGTGAGAAACTGCAGAAGCTGGTGACTGAGTTTGTTAAAGTGTGTGAAAGAAGAAAGTTAAGAGTAAATGTGAATAAGAGCAAGGTTATTAGGTCCAGTAGGGTTGAGGGTCAAGTCAATTGGGAGGTAAGTTTGAATGGAGAAAAACTGGAGGAAGTAAAGTGTTTTAGATATCTGGGAGTGGATCTGGCAGCGGATGGAACCATGGAAGCGGAAGTGGATCATAGGGTGGGGGAGGGGGCGAAAATCCTGGGAGCCTTGAAGAATGTGTGGAAGTCGAGAACATTATCTCGGAAAGCAAAAATGGGCATGTTTGAAGGAATAGTGGTTCCAACAATGTTGTATGATTGCGAGGCATGGGCTATGGATAGAGTTGTGCGGAGGAGGGTGGATGTGCTGGAAATGAGATGTTTGAGGACAATGTGTGGTGTGAGGTGGTTTGATCGAGCAAGTAATGTAAGGGTAAGAGAGATGTGTGGAAATAAAAAGAGCGTGGTTGAGAGAGCAGAAGAGGGTGTTTTGAAATGGTTTGGGCACATGGAGAGAATGAGTGAGGAAAGATTGACCAAGAGGATATATGTGTCGGAGGTGGAGGGAACAAGGAGAAGTGGGAGACCAAATTGGAGGTGGAAAGATGGAGTGAAAAAGATTTTGAGTGATCGGGGCCTGAACATGCAGAAGGGTGAAAGGCGGGCAAGGAATAGAGTGAATTGGATCGATGTGATATACCGGGGTTGACGTGCTGTCAGTGGATTGAATCAGGGCATGTGAAGCGTCTGGGGTAAACCATGGAAAGTTGTGTGGGGCCTGGATGTGGAAAGGGAGCTGTGGTTTCGGGCATTATTGCATGACAGCTAGAGACTGAGTGTGAACCAATGGGGCCTTTGTATTCTTTTCCTAGCGCTACCTCGCACACATGAGGGAGGGGGGGATGTTATTCCATTGTGTGGCGAGGTGGCGATGGGAATGAATAAAGGCAGACAGTGTGAATTGTGTGCATGTGTATATATGTATGTGTCTGTGTGTGTATATATGTGTGTATATTGAGATGTATAGGTATGTATATTTGCGTCGTGTGTGGACGTGTATGTATATACATGTGTATGTGGGTGGATTGGGCCATTCTTTCGTCTGTTTCCTTGCGCTACCTCGCTAACGCAGGAGGCAGCAACAAATTATAATAAAATATAAATATAAATAAATAAACATACAGAGACACATACATATATACCCATGTATATATTCATACTTGCCGCCTTCATCCATTCTCGTCACTACCTTGCCACACACAAAATAGGACACCCCCCCCCCAGTGAGGTAGAGCCAGGAAGACAATAAAAGGCATTTGTTCACACTCAATCTCTGGCTGTCATGTGTAATGCACCGAAACCACAGTTCCCCACAGACCTTTCCATGGCATACCCCAGACACTTCACATGCCCTGGTTCAGTCCATTGACAGCACGTCGACCCTGGTATACCACATCGTTCCAATTCACTCTATTCCTTGCACGCCTTTCATCCAACTGTATGTTCAGGCCCCATTCGCTCAAAATCTTTTTCACTAAATCCTTCCACATCCAATTTGGTATCCCACCTCTTCCTTCGACCTCTGACATATACATCCTCTTTGTCAATTTTTCCTCACTCATTCTCTCCATATGTCCAGACTATTTCAACACACACTCTTCTGCTCTCTCAACCACACTCTTTTTATTACCAAATATCCCTCTTACCCTTTCACTTACTTAATCAAACCACCTTACAATATATATTGTCCTCAAACATTTCATTTCCAACACATCCACCCTCCTCTGCACAACCCTATCTATAGCCCATGCCTCACTACCATATAACATTCTTGGAACCACTATTCCTTCAAAGATACCCAATTTTTCTCACCAAGATAATGTTCTCGTCTTCAACACATTCTTCAGTGCACCTAGAACCTTCCCCCCTCCCCCACCCTGAGACTCACTTTCATTTCCACGGTTCCCTCCACTGCTAAGTCCACTCCCAAATATCTAAAACACTTTACTTTCTCCAGTTTTTCTCCATTCAAACTTACCTCCCAATTACCTTGTCCCTTAACCCTACTGAACCTAATAACCTTGCTCTTACTCACATTTACTCTCAACTTTCTCCTTTCATACGCTTTACCAAACTCAGTCACCAACCTCTGCAATTTCTCACCCGAATCAGCCACCAGCACTGTATCATCAGCAAACAACAACTGACTCACTTCCCAAGCCCTCTCATCCACAAAAGATTGCATACTCGCCCTGCTCTACAAAACTCTTGCATTCACCTCCTAACCATCCCATCCATATACAAATTAAACAATCTTGGGGACATCACACACTCCTGTTGCAAACCGACATTCACTGACAGCCAATCACACTCCTCTTTCCCTACTCGTACATATGCCTTACATCTTTGGTAAAAACTTTTCACTGCCTCTAGCAACTTACCTCCCACACCATAAACTCTTAAAACCTTCACAAAGTATCTCTATTAACCCTATCATATGCCTTCTCTAGATCCATAAATGCCACATACAAATCCATCTGTTTTTCTAAGAATTTCTCACATACATTTTCAAAGCAAACACCTGATCCACATATCCTCTACCACTTCTGAAACGACACTGCTCTTCCCCAATCTGATGCTCTGTACATGCCTCTACCTTCTCAATCAATACCACTCCCATATAGTTTTCCAGGAATTCTCAACAAACTTATGCCTCTGTAATTTGAACAATCACCTTTATCCCCTTTGCCTTTGTACAATGGCACTATGCATGCAATCCACCAATCCTCAGGCAATTCACCATGATCCATACATACACTGAATATCCTTACCATCCGATCAACAACGCAGTCACCCCCTTTTCTAATAAATTCCACTGCAATACCATCCAAACCTGCTGCCTTGCCAGCTTTCCTCCTCAGCAAAACTTTCACTACCTCTTCTCTGTTTATCAAACCATTCTCCCTCACCCTCTCACTTCACACACCACCTCAAATGGAACACCCTATATCTGCCACTCTATCATCAAAAACATTCAACAAACCTTCAAAATACTCACTCCGTCTCCTCACTTCATCACTACTTGTTATTACCTACCCATTTGCCCCCTTCACTGATGTTCCCAATTGTTCTCTTGTCTTATGCACTTTATTTATCTCCTTCCAAAACATAATTTTATTTTCCCAGAAATTTAATGATACTCTCCCACCCAAACTCTCATTTGCCCTCTTTTTCACCTCTTCACCTTCTTCTTTTCCTCATGCCACTTTCTTTTATACATCTCGTTGTCACTTGCACTACTTCCCTGCAAGAATCTGCCTCTATCTTCTCTTTCACTAACAACCTTACCTCATCCCTACTTCATCCTACAAGTCACTACCTTTCCTAATCTGCCCACCTTCCATCTTTCTCATGCCTTATGCATCTTTTGTGCAAGCCATCAATGCTTCCCAAAATACATCCCATTCCTCCCCCACTCCCCACATGTCATTTGCTCTCACCTTTTGCCATTCTACACTCAATCTCTCCTGGTACTTCCTCACACAAGTCTCCTTTCCAAGCTCACTTACTTTCACCACTCTCTTCTCCCCAGCATTCTCTCTACTTTTCTGGTAACCTCTAAAAATCTTCACCTTTCCCTCCACAAGAAAGTGATCTGACATCCCTCCAGCTGCCCCTCTCAGAACATTTATATCCAAAAGTCTCTCTATTACACGCCTATCAATTAACACATAATCCAATAACACCCTTTGATCATCTCTCCTACTCAAATACATATACTTATGTATATCTTTCATTTTAAACCAGGTATTCCCAATCACCAGGCCTTTTTCAGCACACAAATCCACAAGCTCTTCACCATTTCCACTTACAACACTGAACACCCCATGTACACCAATTATACCCTCAACTGCCATGTTACACACCTTCGCATTCAAATCATCCATCTCTATACCCCAGTCTCGTGCATCACGGCTGCTAACACATTCACTCAGCTCCTCCTAAAACACATGCCTTTCAAGATCCTTCTCCTCATGCCCAGGTGCATAGCCACCAATAATCACCCACCTCTCTCCATCCACTTACAGTTTTACCCACATCAATCTAGAATTTACTTTCTTACACTCTATCACATACTCCCACAACTCCTGCTTTAGGAGAAGTGCTACTCCTTCCTTTGCTATTGTCCTCTCACCAACACCTAACTTTACTCCCAAGACATTCCTAAACCACTCTTCCCCTTTATCCTTAAGCTTCGATTCATTAAGAGCCAAAACATCCAGGTTCCTTTCCTCAGACATACTACCTATCTCCCCTTTCTTCTCATCTTGGTTACATCCACACACATTCAGACATCCCAATCTGAGCCTTCGAGGAGGATGAGCACTCCCCACTTGACTCCTTCCTCTGTTTCCCTTTTTAGAAATTCAAATAGAAGGAGAGGGGGTTCTAGCCCCCTGCTTCCGCCCCCTTTAATCGCCTTCTATGACATGCGCAGAATGCATGGTAAGTAATCTTTCTCCCCTATCCCCAGGGGTAAGAAAGAAGTATGAAACAAAATAGGACAAGACATGGAGAGTATTTATGAAGTTTGGAGGAAGTGAAAGATATGTCTTTGGAAATGTTCCAGGTCATAGTTATTGGGAAAAAACCTGATTAGTAACAGAGTTGCTGAGCATTCCTGATATGCATTTTGCATATGAGAAGTATTTTGGGTTATTTTCTATTTCATTAATGGCTTTTTCTACTTTATCCTGCATCTTATGAAACATTTTCAGTCTATTGGTTATGTCTGACAATTCATTTCACTGGGTTTTCTTTTCTCTGCTGGGTGAGCTGTCAAAACATGATTAGGTGCAGAGTTGCTAAGCACTGCTTATGTGCATTTTGCAAACAAGAAGTATTTTGGGATATTTCTTGTTTCATTAAAGGCTTTTACTTCTTTTTCCTGCATTTTATGCATTTTAATTCTATTGGTTATGTTTGATAATTCACTTGATTGGGTTTTCTTTACTTTACTGGATGAGCTGTGTCTTCTCCTGTACGTCTGTAATTCTTTTCTGCTTCCTGTAGAGTGCTTGTTTTTCGCATTTCAACCAAGGCCATTTGAGCTTTCTTTTCACTGATATATGTCTATTGTCTATGGAGTACCAAGGTGGTCTTGTCATGCACACATTTTTCCTTTGTTTTGGTACTCAGCATGGTTTTCGCATTGTGTTGGAGACATCTTAATGATTACATCCTTCTAATTTATCCATTTGCTATTAAAGCTAAAATTCCTCATAATATTCCACTGATGTGTGTCATGTATTTCCTTTTTTCAGATACTTTCAAAAAGAAATGTTTTTGTTTTATACAATGTCCCTGACTATACCATTATAAATTCTTTTACAGATTTGAAAAATGTTATCAATCTTCTATTCTTTTATTATGTCACTGACATTATTTTGTCATATAAATTACATAGTTATTACTTTTATGCACAAAGAAGTGCTTGTTAAGTTAATACAATAATTTTGGGAGCTGGAGCTAATTTGCTGTAAAACAGGTTGGCTCTCTCTGCTCGTTACTTTCTGGGTGACTAGACATGCACACTGGTTTCTCTATGTAATCAGGTTATATTTGCCCTTATTGTTGTCATATCATATGATATGGGTATAGGCATTATTCACAGAAGGAAAGAGAGCAGTATTCATGGAAATCCATAAATTACAGATCTAACTAGAATAAATGTTTCAATGGCTAGTCTGCCACAGTGTCCACCTTATGTTCAGATTATAATTTGCATTTTGTCATACTTGTAATATACTGTTTTATTGATTGTTTTCAAGAGTATTAGTTATCCTGACCCATCTATTTTTTGAAATGTGATGGGTACAAATTTGGGTTTGGTGTTTACAGATGTCACTCTAGACTTTCACCTAGAGGCAGCAGAATATCAACCAAAAAAGTTATCTCAGAACATAAGCCTGGGTTAATGTGTTAAGGGGTCAAGACCCATTGTAGTCGAAGGCAGTTAGGATCGTGACGTGTGTTCTAACTTGGCAGTTTACCATCCAGGTTTGTTTTTACTTTGATTAGGTTGAGATGAGAGTATAAGGTGTTTGAAATGGAAATATCACATATCAGGTTCACATTATTAGTAAAAGATTAAGTCCAGGGTTTTATTTCCTGTGGTTGGTTTTATTTGTTGGCTGAGAGAGAACTTTTCAAAGTCTGAGTTACTTTTTTTTGCAACTCTTCACCTGAGCCGCTTCCAGTGTCAGCATTTTATAAGAATATCTGGAGTTGCGTTTCAAAGGAGGTCAAGACTAAGTTTCTTATTCATTCAACCTTGACAATGAGTGCTTCTGCTAGATCATTGAAGGTTTCAAAAGTTCTGCATTTATAAGAGTATCTACTATATACATACAGGCCAATTCCTCCACATGATCGGTCCTGTCACACCTATACAAGTTGTAGGCTGGGATCCACACTTCACTCTTCATGAAGCCTTTAGTGTGTTTCAGGGAAGGCCACAAATACTACATCTGACTCATTTAACAAGCCATTTATAAATAGGATTCTATTTGTTCTATGAGGCATAAATCCCAGTATGTTTCCATATATATAGGACATTACAAGGACTGTCTCTATGTTATTCTAGGGGGTTAATATGCTCTGCTCTGCTGAAAACTACAGAGTTCTTTCAGTTTCTTCACCATTCTGAAGAGGGATGCCATTGTCATATTCTTCTCTGGGAGTTCTTCCTTGCTTCTGTTTGGCCCTGTGTCTCTGACTAAAGAAGGACATGTATTGTGAAGGGCACAAGGGATATGCTTCATTGTCCCTGATATGTGGTGGTTCTCACAGCACTCATTCAAGCAGCACCAAGACTCTGGTGATTATCTGCATAATTGTGGATAGTAGAAACTATATCCTTCCCAATACTGGCATTTACCTTTCTTAAGCCAGTCCAAACATTTTCAAGGGTGTTTAAATTTACATTTTCCTCAGTACAATATGCCAATCCTGCCATACATGAAACTTCCATTGATGAAGTATCCACAAACTTTGTCCATACCTCAGCTTTGTTGTTCATTAACTGCATAGTACCTCACCCTCTCTGTTTCTGTGGCCTGGCCTGAGAGAGGCTTCTGGCTTCTGCTTTCCTTCCCTCCTAATACTTCCATACCTGTGTCAGCATCACTGTCCCCTTTGCATTCATATCTGTGCTAGAAGTTTCCTGATTTCCACTCTCTCCCTCTCCTTTCATGCCTTAGTTAGTGTTCCTGTCTCTTTCTTTAGTCATACCTGTGCTAGCCATTTCCTAGCTTTCACTTTTTCTTGCTTCACCTTAAAAATCCCCAAGCTCTATAAATGATTTCCAAAGGAGCAATTCTTTCTCCAACCCTCTTCAATCGCTTCCTACATGAACTTCCATAACCACTTGCAGACCAGTGTGAAAGGTGTTTCGTATACAGATGACCTTACAGTCACATCACAGATCCCAACACTACCAAGAACTGACAAACATGAAATACTATGCTATAATTACAACACTGGCTCAATCTCAACAGAATGTCTTCATCAGCAAAGAAAACTATCCTATTGACCCATATGAGACATGAATCTACCCTGAATCCTCCCTTCATCTTGAATAGTCAATAACTCCCACTCAAAAAAAATTCCAACCATAGTCAACAATTCCCACAACAAAATTCCAACCATTCTGGCTATGACATTCAACACAAAGGACATCACTTTTAACACCAAAAACATCAATAAAAAAGCAACAAACTAAATGCCCTCAGAACACTTACTAGTACCAAACTAGATGTGGACAAAAAGAAACAAAAATCTCTTGGCATTCTCTACCATCTATCTATCTATCTATCTATCTATCTATCTATCTATCTATATCTTTGATGCCTGTTCCAACTGGAACTCCCTCACGGGGGTGGCCATGGTGATACAGTCTCCATAACTAGTGAATTCCAGTGCCGCTTATTAGCCTTTATGCCTCACCCTAAATAAGCCACTGGCAGAGGGCAACACTAGGGCAGTGTCTGCAGAGGTTCAACATAATGCTCTTCTCTACTACTTCTACTTGATGTTTCTATCTAATGCTCCCATCTAAATGTTTCTGCCTACTACCTCTATCTACTGCTACTAACATTCTTTACATAATCACTCACAGCTCTTCACAGCTATCGACAATTAATATACTCCACTCTAAACTAAACCTCACCTGTCTGGTTATCCACTCTATCAAAAGCACTCATAAATAATCTACAAACCACACAACAATAAACACTGAACTCATGCATAATGCAACAAAAATACTTTCAGCACAATTTCACCTCAATATGCTTGGCACCAGCTCTCTGCAATAGCCCTAGACCCTTCCCATCCTCATAACTCCATAACCAACCACCAACTCCTGAGCAGAAATAAGCAGCTTATCATTCTTCACATTTCAGCAACCTATACTTACAGATACATTCTCCCCCAACAACCATTAGACAGTCACAACACATACATACAGATCTTAATGACCAGACTAGTACTGAAGAAGTGTCCAACCAACCCAGTCTTATACACCAATCAACCAAATACATTCACTTGAAACGACACTTTCAGACATACGCTTTACACATTTTCATCACTTTTCGACACAACACATCTCTCCAGTACGATAGACACTGATTCAACTTATCACAAGGTCCCTCATAATCAAAATGATTAAACTTCCACACTGATGATGCTGAACACTTACTACACAACTGTCCTGATCTCATCCATCAAAGACAAACACACACAACAATATACTTCTTGACCAGTGGTCCCACCTTCTGGGTACAGCCAGCTTCCTAAGTGCTTCAAGAGCCTCATAGAAGATCATCATGGGGCAGAAAGGTTAAGGTACAGTGTATACATACAAACAGGAAAATACAAATATAAATACAATGCTTATAAGGATACATACACAAAACTGGTGCTCTTATAAATGAAAATTAGTTAGATCTTAAAAATGAACAATTTCTTTATACTTACTGCTTCTTGCACCTCTGCAAGGGAGCTTCAGAAACAAACATGCCATGGCCTGATTTACATATACACACTCTAGATGTTATGCATAATGTACTGAAATCAGAGTATATCACCCATAGTCAAGCCCAACAGACTATTCCATGGTTTAACTTGACTGCTTCATATGCCCCAAGTACAGCCTAACGACAAAACTTAAGCTCCCTATGTACCCAATCAATCCAATTCATTTTATCCAATGCACCCTTCAAACCAACCTGATTGTTTAGGCCCTAATACCTAAAAGCCTCCAGTCCAACCTTCCATATCACTCTTGGACACCCTCTTCCCTTTCAACCTTCCTCTATCTATGACACCAAGTATATGCAACAAAAATAGCAAGCCTATCACACTTACCTAGTATCATAAACAAACTTCTCTTTTTCATACTCTGATATCCACCTCTCCTTTTCATTCGGGGTGAGACTTTTCCACTCCTGCGATGTCTTCACAAAAATTTCTGAAACATAAAGAAAAAGTTGTCATCTGCCTACTTGTAAAGTGGATATAATGCAGGTCCTTTGATCTTTATCTGTAAGTTTTAAGGAAAAAATGAAATGAACAAAATAACAAAATGTTTTTTATCTAGCAAAAATTTTTCAATTGATTTATAAAAGAATATGAAAATAAAAAAGCATTTCTCAAATGTAAGAAAATTGAGTGGGATATGATTGGAATGATACTGTATGGAAAAAGATTATTCTTTCACAATTGTTCATCATTTCCAACATCAGCAAGGTAGAGCCAGGAACATGCAAAGAAAAGCTTATTCACACAAATACAAGAGACTCGATCAAACAACCTCAAACTAAATATAATTCCTAAACATGTAATTTCCAACACAACCACCCTCATCTGCGCATCTTCATCAATAGACTACGCCTCAGATATACCCATTTTCACCCTCTAAGAAAACAAGCTCTCTCTGCATTCCTCTAGTTCCCAAAACCTTCACCCTCTCAACCATCCCATAACTCACCTCTGTTTCCAAGGTTCCATTCAGAGCCATGTCCTCCCAAGAATCTAAAACATTTCACTTTCTCGATATTTTCTCAATTCAAACTCACACTTAAACCAACCTGTCCCTCTTCCACAGTTAAACTAAAATCCTTGTTTTTATTAACATTTACTCAACTTCATCCTTTCATACACCACACAAACTCAGTCACCAACTTTTGCAATTTCTAACTTGAATCTGCCACTATTGCTGTGTCATTAGCAAACAAAAAGGGACTCACTTCCCAGGAACCCCTCTCTCCCAGACCCTTGCATTTACCTACCTCTCCACCCCATCCAAAAACAAATTAAAAAGCCTTGGGGACACCACAGACCAAACTTCACCTAGAACTACTTACTCTCCTCTCTACCTAATCACACAAAAAACTTTCTTGATAAAAACTCACTGCTTCTTGCAGCTACCCTCAAACATCATATATCTACAAGACCTTCCACAAAGTATCTCTATCAACTACATCATATGTTTTTTACCAAATCCATAAAAGCCAAAAATAAACCCTTATGTTTCTTTAAGCATTTCCTACACAATCATTTTAGTAAACACCTGATCCACTCATCCTCCAACACTCCTGAAATTTTAATGTTCCTCCACAATCTGATGTTCTGCACATGCCTTTACCCTTTCAGTCACCACCCTCCCATACAATTTACCAGGCTTGCTTAGCAAACTTGTACCTCTGGTCTTTCATCACTTACGTTTATCACCCTTGCCTTTCTACAACAACACTATACAAGTATTGAGCAATCCTTCAACACTTCACTATGACCCATACATACATACACAGAAAATCCTAAGTACCCAATCAACAACACATTCATCCACTTTCTTAAAACATTCAACAGCAATACCATCCACTTCTTACCATGTTTAATCTTACACAGAGATTTCACTGCCTCTTTCATCTTCACTAAACCACTTTTCATAAATCTCTCACTTCAAATATCTCCTAAACCTGAACAACCTACATCTGCCACTCTATTATCAAATACATTCAACAGACATTCAAAGTACTCTTTCCATCTCCTCCACTCATCACTACCTTTTACTACTTCCCCAATTGCCCCCTTCACTGGTTTCTATATGTTCCTCCCACACAAGTCCCATAGGAGGAGAAACCGGTGAAAAACAACTCGCGAGGCGGAGCAACACATGGGTGGTATCAAACAGCTCGAGTCTCGTGGTGTACTGAGTTTATTTACTTCGCTGAGTAAACATGATCTCTTCCAGCCAGTAAACAACAATGGGATCTTATACATTCAATAAGGCATCTTACGATCTTATACATTCAATAAGGCATCTTACAGACTGACGTGTCCACAATGGATTATATGCGTCATTCCACTATTTTCGGTCAACTTTCATACGTCTGGCACCAACATCTCCCCACCATAGGAGTACCTTTAACAACTCCTATCCTTACTCTCAACAACATGATCATATGGCATCAGGATGTATAAATACAAATGTCTCACTGAGAGTCAACTCAACCCTCACCCTGGGAAGCAAACGATACAATAAAACAATAAACAATACCCAAAGGGACTATACTGATCATCAACCTAAATCTACAATACACCTCAAACCCTCCTATCTCACATATTCAGTCTCCGAGGAGGCTTTACAGTTCGTCCTCTTGTAGACACATAAGTTGACGACAGTGTCATGGAGTGAGCCTCATCAGAACATTGAGCATATGCTGGGAAGGCATCTGCTGGTGGTAAGGGACTATGAGCTTCATCTGTTGTAGCTTCCTCCCCTGCAGATGAAAGCTCCAAGTTATGCAGTTTTTGTACTGGCCTACTAATTACTCCCTTTGCAGTCTTAACTTTGACACTATGAATTATTCCATCCTTCCCAGGGATTAGCTCAACAATCACTCCAAGGGGCCATTGCAAACGAGGAGAATTATCTTCCCGAACCAGCACTACAGATCCCCTCTCCAGTTTACATCTGGGTATGAAACCTGTAATGATAGGGGGTAAATTCAATAAATAGTCAGACACCCACACTTTCCAAAACTTCTCAAGTTGTTGATGTCTCAGGCTTTCTCGATCACATAGGTCCTTATGTGACATTTCAGGAACCTGGCAATCACCTTTAAGCTCTCTATGAAATCCAGCAGTGCGTCCAATTTAAAAAATAAGGTGTTAAAGGGCTTACAGAATTAGGATCATCTGTGGCAAAAGTTAAGGGTCTGGAATTTACACATGCCTCAATTTCATGTAAGGTAGTCTCTAGCTCACATCTTGTTAAACATTTTATACCAAGAGTCTTTCTCAGAGCTAATTTAACAGATCGGACTAATCTTTCCCACCAACCTCCCCACCATGGAGCATGGGGTACAACAAACTTCCACTGGGGAGCAAGGGTGCCAAAGAACTGATGCAATTGTTTAGACATACTAATAAAAGTCTTGGCATTGTCATGGTAAATAACTGATGGAAGGCCTCTTCAGGCAGAAAACCTACGAAAGGCAAGTAAGCAATCATCATAAGACATAGAGTTAGTCAACTCTAAGTGTACTGCACGGACAACTCCACAAGTGAATAACAAAATGTACAGCTTCTTGCATGGAAAATCAACACAAAACAGTGGTCCAGCATAATCTACACCTGTCACACAGAAAGGAGGAGCAGAGTTAATTCTTAGTCCTGGGAGAGGAGCTACAGGCTGACGGCAAGCTTGTGAGTGATGTCTACGACAAATCATAAACTCTCTACAGACTACCTTAGCAAGCTTTCTTAATCCGACAATTAAGTAACAAGATCTTAATGTTGAAATTAAAGTGGAAACACCAGCGTGTTTCAGAAATACATGTTGGAAACTAACTAACAGCTTGGCAATGTGACCTGCTGGAATAATCATAGGATACTTGCGATCATAACTTAATTCAGCCTGGTCCAGCCGACTCTTACTTCTCAAAAGACCATTTTCATCCATAAAGGGATTGAATTTCCTAATGTCAGAACTCTTAGGGAGTGACTTTCCAAGCATTAAGGCACTGATCTCTTGGCTGTACCTTTCTCTCTGAACACAAATTATTAACTTTGTCTTAGCTTGATCTAACTCTGTATAAGACAAGGGCCCAAAAATTTAACAGCATGAGGTTTCCAATTGTTCACAAACCTTATTACCCAAGCTACACATTTAATAGCGTTTGTAAAATGACCCCAGCGGGCGTAGCCAATCCCTACTGATGGATGCTCGGACACTAAGCATGTCACTGGGCTGTCAGGGAATACCTCCTCTACAATGGGCAGTGCTGCTGGTACCTCATCCTGTTGCATGGGAGTAAAGTGTTCAGAGAGCCAAGCAGGACCATTCAGCCATGAGGTACAGGAAATTAAGTCTTCAGCAAAGGCACCTCTGGAAATAAGGGCTGCTGGATTATCTTTACCAGGAATATGCTTCCACTGAACTGGGGGGATTAAACTCTGAATCTCAGTTACTCTATTCGCTACAAAGGTCTTGCATCTATCAGGGTCTCCCTTTATCCATGACAATGCTACTTTAGAATCAGTCCAGCAGTACATGTGTGCATCAATTAAGTGTAGGGAAGTCTTCACAAATACAGATAGCCTAGCACACAAAGAGCACCCATTAATTCCAACCTAGGCACCGACAATTTCTTGATAGGTGCTACCCTTCCTTTGGCTAGAACTAAGATTACCTTAAATGACCCATCATTATCAGGAACTCTCAAGTATACACAGGCACCATACCCCTTCTTGGAAGCATCTCCAAAGGCATGCAGTTCTACATTTTGTAGCTTGTTCCATACAAGTTCTGGAAAGTAACAACGATTAACTTGCCATGTGTTAAGAACTTTTATATTTTGAACCCACTTCTGAAACCGGTGTTGCAATTCTGTAGGCAAGATCTCATCCCAAGAAAATCCAAGTCTCCAAATATCTTGGAACATAATTTTTGCCATCATGATTACTGGGCATAGAAGGCCAAGAGGATCAAATAATTTACTGATGACACTAAGAACTGCTCTCTTTGTGGATGCTACCTCAAGATCCTTCAATTCTAAACAATCAAATGAAAACTGTCTCTAGTCAAACACCAATGTAAACCAAGAATCTTTGTCTCTGCATGCTTGCTGGGCTCTAAGTAGTCATTAAATCTGTCTTTTAAGGCATTGCAGTTCGAGCTCCACTTTGAAAGTGTCATACTGGCCTTGGATGGAACTGACCGCGCCTCATCAAACTTAGCAAAGGCTTCCTCTGCACTGTCAGCTCCTGATAACCAGTCATCCACATATATGTTATCCTTTAGCTCTGCAATAACTTCAGAATCAGGAAAGCTTTTAAGATGATGTTTAACAGTTGCGTTCAACAGAAATGGACTACTTTTCCTTGCAAGCCTTTCATCATTTTGGAGGCTACACTTATGTTCTGATTTCCAGGGAAGAGCAACCTCATATCTATCATCCTTAAACTTAACTGTCTCTGAAAAGGATTTTAACACAGGATGGTTGCTAACATCAGGATATACTTCCTTGTCACAAATTCCCACTGACTCTAAATCCCAAAACTTATGTAACTCATTCTCATTGAAATTGTTAATGCATAACATCTGAGACAACTTAACATTTCCCTTGGATGCCGAAGCACAATTCCCAGACAGGATCCAACCAAACACCGTCTCTTGAGCCACTAGTCCCTCAACCTGCAAATTCTTGTTGGGGATTACAAATTTCCAATAGCCATCAAGTCCTATCAAAATGTCAACATTTACCTTCCTGTCCTGCTCGTACTCATCTGCTAACTGCACAGACTTAAAGGGCAGTAGGGTTTCAGCTGGAACACAAGGACGTAATAATGGAGCACATATTGTGGGCACTTCAGCTGCAAGTAAACACACTATTTCATTATCAACATCCACTAAATTCAGGTCATAAATATTACACTGGGTAGATCTAGAACTCTTACTTCCCCCAAAGGCAGAATAGGACATCTGTTCAGAAGATACCCATGTCGGCCTAACCTTCCTTACAAATTCACTCGACACATAGGATCGATCTGCCCCAGAGTCGAACAACAAGGTAGCTTCACTGTACTTGCCATGCCTTCCATGCACTTTAACTTTTGCTGTCGGCAAGACACAACACCTTTGTTTAAACTGTGAAGAATGAGAAACACCAACTAGATCACCAGGCATAACATTGGTATCTCCCGTTTCCCCTTCACTCTCCTTGGCCGGCTGACTAACAGCCCTACCCTTAGGTGAAACATTATCCTTTGAGCAGAGAAGGACATTATGGTTGCCTTTACACTCAGAGCACTTTGCCTTGCAACCTCTAGCTACATGCCCCCTTTTTAAGCACTTAAAACACAGCTCAGCAGAACGAATATTTTCCAGTCGTTCTGCACGTGGAAGTTTGATAACTTTAAAGCACTTTTCACTGGAATGGGACTTATTACAAAATCCACACCCACCTGAATATGTCTCTAAACTGTCTGAAGAGCAAATGCAGAACTAGGAGACTTCTTTCTTCTCTCAGACTCCCTCAACCTGCGGCCGTCTGTCCCTGCAGCAGTAGTCACGTCCTTAAAGGAGTCTGAGCATTCACGGCACTCAATCTCCTTCCTAAGAAAATCCAGCAACCATGCATGATCCCTTTCGTGGCCCGATCCTTCCCTCGACCACTCCAAACGGATGTCACTCGGCAGACGAGACAAAATCACTGGGGTGAAGAAGAGGCCAAACTCACTGCCACTTACCCCCAGTGCCTCCAAACTCCTGATGTGGATCAGGAGGTCATCCTGTAGCTTCCTCAAGGTGGACACATGAGTCATAGATCCTTGAGGCTTGAACGGCAGGCTCAAGCCAAGAAGAGCTTGAATGTGGGCGAAGATAATCCTCTCTGGCTTCTCATACTGCACCTTCAACAGATTATAGGCCAAAGCATAATTACCTGCAGTAAGTGACAAGCCTTGGATGACAGACTTGGCCTCACCTTCCAATAAGGCCTGCAGATAGGTGAACTTGCTGATGGCTGGTAGAGTAGAGTCGTCTACCATGGCCACGAACAAATCCCAGAATGACTGCCACTGGGTTAGTTCACCACTAAACTTCGGCAAGTCGAGCCGTGGAAGGTTTACACTGGCACTAGTACAGACTGCGCTTGCACTTGCAGACTTATCTTCACTACTTCCCGACCCTTCATGGACGGCAGTCTTATCCAGTTTTGCCAACAGTTCGCCAGCCTGCACCCGAACAGCTCTAATACCACTGCGTAAACTATCTGCTTTGTCCAGGTCTGCTTCCAACAACTCAGGGTCACTTATTGTCAGTTCATATTCCGCTTGAACTCGGTCCAAGGTGTCTAGACGCTTATCTAAATCCGCTATAGCGTCTTCCAGCTGCACCCTGGACACAATTGGCAGTTCAAGCAAAGTCAGCAAAGCCTTGGAGGCTCTCATACACCATCCTCGAGCAGCCGCGCGTCCTCTTTCAAGTTGATCCTTCTCCGCCATCACGAGTAATCACCACAGCTTGCTGCACATATACAGAAGTTCAGTTCGCTTGAGCACGTAAAGGCTGCTCCCGGGTCTAGGAACCACTTGTTCCTCCCACACAAGTCCCATAGGAGGAGAAACCGGTGAAAAATAACTGGCGAGGCGGAGCAACACATGGGGGGTATCAAACAGCTCAAGTCTCGTGGTGTACTGAGTTTATTTACTTCGCTGAGTAAACATGATCTCTTCCGGCCAGTAAACAACAATGGGATCTTATACATTCAATAAGGCACCTTAGGATCTTATACATTCAATAAGGCATCTTACAGACTGACGTGTCCACAACGGATCAAATGTGTCATTCCATTATTTTCGCAGTCAACTTTCATACGTCTGGCGCCAACACTATATGTTATCTTGTTTTCTCACACTTCTTAAATTTTTTCCAAAACATCTTATTCTCCCTGAAATTCTCCCTGAAATTTACTGATACTCTCTCCCCCAACTCTCATTTTCCCTCTTTTTCAACCCTAGCACCTTCTTGATCTCCTGCCACTTCTTCTACATCTCCCAATCATTTGCACTCCTGTCATGTAAGTACTTCCCATACACCTCTCTTTTCTCTTTCACTTGCAAATCAAATTCGTCACCCTACCATTCAATACCCTTTCTAATCTACCTGTCTCCCACCTTCCACACCCTTCTATTACACGTGCATGCATTGCTCCCATAAATACTTCCAATTTCTCACCCACTGCCCTAGCTTCATTTTTTCTCACCTTATGCAATTATACACTCAATCTCTCCTGTTATTTCTTCACACAAATCTCTTTTCCAAACTCACATTCATAAATCTCCTCTCACTCATGTTCCCTCTTTTCTGAAGACTTCTAAATAATCTTCACTCTTGCCTCCAACACGTGATGATTAAACATCCCTACAACTGCCCCTCTCAACAAATTCTCATCCAAGAGTCTCTCTTTAGCCTGCTTACCAATTACTGTGTAATCCAGTAATGCCCACAGACTATCTTTCCTACGAACAAACATATACTTCTGTATGTCAATCTTTTTTATATCAGGTATTCCCAATCACTTATCCCTTTTCAGTACACAATTCCACAAGCTATTCACTATTTCCACTAACCTTATTGAATACCCCTTGCTCCCCAATTACACTCTCAACCACCACATAACTTTTATATCTAAATCACTCATACACGCATTCAGCTACTCCCAAAACACTTTATTCTCATCACCAAACACATAAGCACTGATAATCAACCATTTTCCATGCTACACTTTCACTTACACCCACATCAGTCCAGAGCTCACTTCCTTGTACTCTTCCAAACATTTCCATGACTTCTGTTTCAGGAGTATTTTGCTACCCCTTCCTTGGCTTTTGCCATCACACCAACCCCTAACTTTACCCTTACGACATTCACTAACCATTCTTCCCATTTATCCTTGAGCCAGAACACCCATATTCCTTTCCTCAAACATACTATTTATCTCTCCTTCTTAACTTGTTTACATCCATACAAATTCAGACACCGAAGCCTGAGCCATCAAGGGGGATGAGCACTCCTTACTGGCTCCGTTTCATATTTTAGAAATTAAAATACACAAAAGGGGTTCCAGCCTCCCACTCCCACCCCTCCTTAGTCATCTTCTACGACACACAAGGAAATTGCGGTAGAATTCTTTCTCTCCTTCTCCAGGGGAAAGATATGGGTGATAAAGAACATGTTCATCAGATAAAGGTAGGTAACACAAAATTTAGCATGCTTAGGCCCTGAGTTAGGCCAGATTTCAGAATTTTCAAGTCTTTGGGTCATTGGCCGAGAACAAATGAAAATTACAAAAGTATCAATCCCTTTGAGTGCGTTGTAAAATTTCAAGATCATTCCCTAGAAGGGGAGATTTCTACATCAAATATCACCATTTTGAAATTTTTTACCATTTCTTTTTATCATAAGCAGAACTGTGAGGTTTCCAAGTATGGCATTTGATTTTCCTTGGAAACCCAAATATATACTGAAAAGTAAGAGTTCTATAAAAAAAAAAATGTGGAAAAAGTGTTTTTTAGTAAAGGGGATACAACTCACCCAACTATCCTAATGATAAACAAGAACTAATCCAAAAGTAAGAATACTGTATAACAAATCATAATTTGTAAGAGAACTCATATTCTATTTTTCATATCTGACGACCATTTCCCACATTATAGAGGCAGCACTAGGAACATACAAAGAAAGGCTGATTCTACTCACATCCATTCCCTAGCTGTCATCTGTAATGCACTGGAACCACAGCCCCTATCCATAACCAGACCCTACACACATTTTCATGGTTCACATGCTGAGGTTCAGTCTATTAACAGTAAATCAACTCAAGTACACCAAATTGTTCCAATTCACCATATCCCCCGGATGCTTTTCACCCTCCTGCATGTTTAGGCCCCAATCACTCAAAATCTTTTCACTCAATCCTTGGTCTCCCCATTCTCACTATTCCCTCCATTTCTGATACATATATCCTCTTTGTCAACCTTTCCTTACTCAATCTCTTCATACGCCCAAAGCATCTTGGCATACACTGTTCAGTAATCTCAACCACACTCATTTTATTACTACATAGCTCTCTTACCCTTTCATTACTTACTTGATCAAACCAAGTCTCGCCACATACTGCCCTCAAACATTTTCATTTCCAACACAGTCCACTCTAATCTGCACAGCTGTATCTATAGCCCAAGCACCTCTCATTCATATAATCTTGTTGGGAGTACTACAACTTCAAACATACTCATATTTGCCTTCCTAGATAACATTATCTTTTTCCACATATTATTCAGTGCTCTCAGAGCCTTTGCCCTCTCCCCTGTCCCATGACTTACTTACCTTTTCGTGGTTTCATTTACTGCCATGGCCACTCCCATGTACCTAAAAAATTTCACTTCCTGAAAGTTTTTTCCATTCAAACTCATAACCCACCTATCTTGTCCCTCAACCCTGCTAGAATTAATAACCTTGCTTTTATTAACATTTACTCTCAACTTCTTTCATGCACTCATCTAAACTCAGTTACCAACTTCAGCAGTTTCTCACTCAAACCTGCCACCACTGCTGTATTAACAGGAAACAACAGAATCAGTGACCTGGTCTTCTCTTCCCCAACATACTCACCCCACTCTCCATGACTTTTGCATCTAACTCCCTTACCACCCCATCCACAAACAAATTGAATAACCATGATGACATCACACACCCAAGCCACAGACCAAATTTCACTTAGAACCATTGATTCTCCTCTCTTCCTACTAGTACACATGCCTTAAATCCTTGCTAAAAACTTTTCCCTGCTTCTAGCAGCTTTCCTCCAACCAAGTATATTCTTCAGAACTTTCAAGGGGTATCCCTATCAACCCTATCATTTGCTTTCTCCAGATCCATGTATGCTACATAAAAATCCATCTATTTCTCTATTTTTCTGACACATTCTTTAAAGCAAGCACCTAATCCACATCCTCTACCACTTCTGGAAACACACTGCTCTTCCCATATCTGATGCTCTGTACAAGGTTTTACCCACTCCATCAACACACTCATACAACTTATCAGGTATACTCAACAAACTTGTATCTCTCTAGTATGAACACAAACCTTTATGTCTCTTGCCTTTATACAATGGCACTATACATGCATTCTGCCAATCCTAAGGCAACTCACTATGATTCAAACAAACAGTGAAAATACTTACCAACCAATCAACAACACAGCACAGTCATCCCCTTTCTTAATAAACTGAAATGCAATACTATCCACTCCAACAGCCTTACCACATTTCATCTTACGTAAGGCTTTCACCACCTTTTCTCTCTTCACCAAACCAATCTCCATGTTTCTCTCTTTGCAGACCACCCTGACAAAACACCCCACATCTACAAACTCATCATCAAACATATTCAACAGTGTTTCAACATACTCACTCCATCTCCTCCTCACTTTATGTTACCATTTCCTCTTTAGACCCATTCCCTAAAGTTTCTATTTGTTCTCTTTGTTTTTAGCACATCATTAGCCTCCTTCCTAAACATCTTATTTTCCCTAAAGTTTACTGATACTTGCTCACTCACACTCTCATTTTCAACCCCTACACCTTCCTCTTGAACTCCTGGTGATTTCTCTTATACAAACCTGGTATGTACCATCCAAATGCCTCTCTTTTCTCTTTCACCAGTGACTTTACTTCTTCATCTTACCACTTTCTAATCTGCCCACCTCCGGCGTTTCACATGCCACATGCATCTCTCGCATATGAAAGCACTGTTTCCCCATTACCTTCCATTCCTTACCCACATCTTTTGCCATTCTGCAATGAATCTCTCCTGGTACTTCTTCATACAAGTCTCTTTTCAAGTTTACTTATTCTCACCACTCTCGTTTCCTCTTCTCCAAAAACCTCTATAAATCTTCACGCTCACCTCTACAAGACATCCCACCAACTGCCCTTCTCAGCACATTTAAATTCAAAAGTGTCTCTTCTATACTAATATTATTCAATATGTAATCCAATAATGCCAGCTGACCATCTCTCCTAATCACATATGCATACTTGTATATGTCCCTCTTTTTAAACCAGACATTCCCAATCACCAGTCATTTTTCAGCACACAACACAGGAAGCCATTCATCATTTCCATATATAATACTGAATACACCATGCCTCCCAATTATACCCTCAACTACCACATTGCTGACCTTCGTATTCAAATCATCTATCACTAATATCTAGCCTCTTGCATCAAAAGTAGAGGAACATTCACTCTAGGTCCAAAAGACTTGCTTCTCATGATCTTTCTTCCCATGGCCAAGTGCAAAAGCACTAATAATCACCCATCTCTTGCCATCCATTTTCATTTCTTCCCATATTAGTCTACAACTCACTTCCTCACACTCTTCCGCACACTCTAACACCTTCTGCTTCAGCAGTAGTGCTAGTCCTTCCTTAGCTTTTGTCCTCTCTTTACTCCTACGATATTTCCAAACCATTCTTCCCCTTTACCCTTGAGGTTTTTTAAACTCAAGAGCCAGAACATTCAGATTTCTTTCATCAAGCATACTACCTATAACTCCATTCTTTTCAAGGTTACATCCACACACATTTAGACATACTATCCTGAGCCTTTGAGGAAGATGAAAGCTCCCTACTAGGCTCCCACTTATGTTCTACCTTTTAGAAATTGAAAAGCAAAAAGGAGGGGGTCTCCAAAGGGGAAGTCTCCAGCCCCCTGCTCCTGCCCCTTTTAGTTGCCCTTTATGACATGCAAGGAATACCACAGTAGAATTCTTTTTCCCCTATCCCAGGGAGAATTCAAATTACTTTCATATTTTTATTCCTCATATCTAGATGTAAAATAACCTAAAATATGAAAACTGTGATTTCCATAATAATGTATTTGCCCATCAATTTTACTGAAGAATTAAAATCAATCCAAAACCATGTATAATGCAAAGTGATAGGGTCAGGCAGAATGGTTTGGTAAACAGAGAAGAGGTAATGAAAGCTTTGTGGAAGATGAAAGCCAGCAAGGCAGCAGGTTTGGATGGTACTGCAGTGAAATTCATTAAAAAAAAGGGGATGACTGTGTTGTTGATTGGTTGGTAAGGATATTCAATGTATGTATGGACCATGGTGAGGTGCCTGAGGATTGGAAGAATGCATGCATGGTGCCACTATACAAAGGCAAAGGCGATAAAGGTGAGTGTTCAAACTACAGAGGAATAAGTTTGTTGCATTTCCTGGGAAATCATATGGGAGGGTATTGACTGAGAGGGTGAAGGCACGTACAGAGCATCAGATTGGGGAGGAGCAGTGTGATTTCAGAGGTGGTAGAGGATGTGTGGATCAAGTGTTTGCTTTGAAGAGTGCATGCGAGAAACACTTAGAAAAACAGATGTAGCTTTTATAGATCTGGAGTAGGCATATGATTGGGTTGATAGAGATGTTTGTGGAAAATCTTAAGAGTATATGGTGTGGGAGGTAAGTTGCAAAAAGCATTGAAAAGGATGTAAGGTATGTGTACGAGTTGAAAGAGAGGAGAGTGGTTCCCAGTGAAGGTTGGTTTGTGGCAGGGGTGTGTGAAGTCCCCTTGGTTGTTTAACTTATTTATGGATGGGGTGGTTAGGGAGGTAAATGCAAGAGTTTTGGAGAGAGGGATGAGAGGGCTCAGGAAGTGTGTCAGTTGTTTTTCACCAATGATACAGCTCTGGTGGTTGATTCAGGTGAGAAACTGCAGAAGTTGGCGACTGAGTTTGGAAAAGTGTGTGAGAGGAGAAAGTTGGGAGTAAATGTGAATAAGAGCAAGGTTTTTAGATTCAGTAGGGTTAAGAGACAAGTTAATTGGGATGTAAGTTTGAATGGAGAGAAATTGGAGGAAGTGAAGTGTTTTAGATATCTAGGAGTGGACTTCGCAGTGGATGAAACCATGGAAGCAGAAGTGAGTCACAGGATGGGGGAGGGGACAAAGGTTCTGGGAGCGATGAAGAATGTGTGGAAGGAGAGCAAAAATGGGTATGTTTGAAGGAATAGTAGTTCAAACAATGTTATATGGTTGTGAGGCATGGGTTATTGATAGGGTTGTTCTGAGGAGAGTGGATGAGTTGGAAATTAAATATTTGAGGACAATATGTGGTGTGAGGTGGTTTGATCGAGTAAGTAATGAAAGGGTAAAAGAGATGTTTGGGAATAAAAAGAGTGTAGCTGAGAGAGCAGAAGAGGGTGTGTTGAAATGGTTTGGACATACGAAGAGAATGAGCGAGGAAAGATTGAAAAACGGGATATATATGTCAGAGGTGAGGGAACAAGGAGACCAAATTGGAGGTGGAAGGATGGAGTGAAAAAGATTGTGAGCGATCGGGACCTGAACATACAAGAGGGTGCAAGGAAGAATGAACTGCACCGATGTGGTATACCGGGGTCAACATGCTGTCAATGGACTGAATTGAACAAGGCACATGAAGAGTCTAGGGTAAACCATGGAAAGGTGTGTGTGTGTGGCCTGGATGTGGACAGGAAGCTGTGGTTTCAGTGCATTACATATGACAGCTAGAGATTAAGTGTGAACAAATGTGGCCTTTTTTGCGTATTTTCCTGGCACTACCTCACAGAAGTAGGGGGTAGCGATGCTATTTCCAGTTTGGCAGGGTAGTGACAGAAATGGAAGAAGGCAAGCAAGTATGAATAAGTACAAGTGTATATATGTATATGTCTGAGTATGTGTATGAATATGTATATATATGTATATGTTGAAATATATAGGTATGCATATGTGCATGTGTGGATGTGTATGTATATGCATGTGTATGTGGGTGGATTGGGCCATTCTTTCATCTGTTTCCTTGCGCTACCTCGCTAACATGGGAGTTAGCAACAAAGTATAAGAAAAAAAAGAAATAAAACATTCAAAAATCATATCAAGACAACACCCATATCTTACCTGGCTTTGGGAAAAATGCAGAAGAAAGATGAATTATTGTTGATATCTGGTAGGTAAAAATGTAGAAAAATATGAATTATTGTTGATATCTGGTAGTCACTCATGAGTTTAGCGTGCAAATAATGGTCACCTCATTTGATTATGTTTCTGTATATAATTGCCTTTGGCAGATAGTAGCATGTGCTTGAGTCTAGATGCAGCTATAAGATTCAAAGAAAACTATAGTTCACAAAAAATGAGATTAGTTGTTAGTTTCCAGCAGTTGCACTCAAGGGGAATGAAACTTACAATAGGAGATTTGGACTTTCACATACACAGGGTTAAATATATATATATAAAGGCTTTCATTTACTCACCAATGAATTTGTTGATGCTACTGCTTTAAATGCAATGGCTGTAAGTTAAAGCTTTTTCATCATACCTGTCATGTATAATGTATAATGGATTTGCAAAGTGACTGAATGAACTGGCATATACCAATAATGTATAACATACTACACTCTCCTACATCTATGACACAAATTCCCACCGAGAACTCCAACAAGAGGGTGGCCACAGCAAAGAATCCCCCTAACTGGTAATCTCCTGTGTCACTTCTTAGCCTTAAGTGACCTAACCTTATCAGATAATTGGCTGAGGGCAACTCTAAAGCAGTGTTTTCAAAGGCTCCTTTGTTATAACATTAATATTTTTTGCTGATGGAAGCAGAAGAGTCATAGGGTAGGGAAGGGGGCTAAGATTCTGGCAGCACTGATGGATGTGTGGAAAGAGAGACTGTCATCTGAGAGGACAAAAATGATTAAGTTAGAAGATATAATAGTAAAAATAATACTATATGGTTGTGAGGCATGGGCTACAGATAAGAGAATGCAGAAGAGGGTGGATGTACTAGAAACTAAATATCTGAGGACAATATGCGGCGTGAGGTAGTTTGATCGAGTGAGTAATAAAAGAGTAAGAGATAGGTGTGGTAACAGAAAGAGTGTGGTTGAGAGAGATGAAGAATGTGTGCTTATATGGTATAGATACTGGAGAGAATAAGTGAGGAAATGTTGAAAAAGAAGATATATATGTCAAAAGTGGATGGAAAGAGAAGAGATAGACCAACCTGGAGATGGAAGGATGGAGTTAAAAAAAATTTTGAGCAATCAGGGTCTGAACATGCAGGAGGGTGAAAGGCATACATGTGATAAGAGTAAAATTGGTATGACATGGTATACAGGGGTCAATGTACTGTCAGTGGACTGGTCCAGGGCATGTGAAATATCCAAGGTAAACCATGGAAAGGTCTGTAGGGCCTGGAGGTGGATAGGGAGCTGTGGTTTTGGTGCATTACACATGACAGCTAGTGAATGAGTGTGAGAGAATGTGTCCTTTCTACAACTATCCTTGAGGCTACCTTACTGACGAGAAATTGCATTGAAATATGAAAAAAAAATAATACTAAATTGATATCAATTCCTGGGGTTGGGGAGAGAGTTCTACCTCCATACTCCGAGTGACATAGGAGGTGACTCAACGGAACAGGAGAAGAGGGATGGAAACCCTCCCCTTCTTGTATTTCAATATCTAAAAGGAGGAACACAGGAAGAAGCCAAGCAGGGAGTATTCATCTTCCTTGAAGGCTCAGACTGAGGTATCTGAATGTGTGTGGATGTGTGGATGCAACCAAGATGAGAAGAGAGGAGAGGAAATAAACCTGGATGATCTGGTTATGAGTAAAACAAACCTCAAAGGTAAAGAAGAAGAATGGTTTGGAAATGTTTTATGAGTAGAGTCAAAGGTTGGTGACAGGACAAGAGATAAGGAAAGAGTAGCACTACTCCTAAAACCGTTGTGGGAATGTGTGATCAAATGAAAGGAAGTGAATTCTAGATTAATGTGGGTAAAACTGAAACAGGATGGTGAAAGATGGGTGTATATTAGAGCCTATGCACCTGGCCATGAGGAAGAAAAATCATGTGGCAAGTATTTTGGGAGCACCTGACTAAGTACGTCAGCAGTTCTGATATATGGTAACGGATATTAGTGATGAGTAATTTGAATGGACAGGAATGTAATTCTGAGGCATGGAGGTATTGAATGGAGAAAAATTGGAGAAAGTGAGTGTTTTAAATATCTGGGAGTGGAAATGGCAGTGAATGAAACCAAAGAAGTTTCAGTGAGTCATACGGTGGCGAAGGGGGTAAAGGTTTTGGGAATGCTGACAAATTTTTGGAAAGAGAACATCATCTGAGAGGGCAAAAAAGGTATGTTTGAAGGAATAGTATTTCCAACATTATGTGGTTGCAAGGAATGGGCTATAGGTAGGGTTGTGCAGAAAAGGATGGATGTGTTGGAAATACAATGTTTGAGGTCAATTTGTGGTGTGACTTGGTTTGATCGAGTAAGTAAAGAAAGGGTAAGAGAGATGTGTGGTAATAAAAATAGTGTGGGTGAGAGAGGAGCAGAGGGTGTGTTGAAATGGTTTGGACATATGAAAAGAATCAGTGAGGAAAGTTGACCAAGAGGATACGTGTCAGAAGTAGAAGGAACAAAGAGAATGGAGACTATATTGGAGATGGAAGGATGGAGTGAAAAAGATTGTGAGCGATCGGGACCTGAACATACAAGAGGGTGCAAGGAAGAATGAACTGCACCGATGTGGTATACCGGGGTCAACATGCTGTCAATGGACTGAACTGAACAAGGCACATGAAGAGTCTAGGGTAAACCATGGAAAGGTGTGTGTGTGTGGCTGGATGTGGACAGGAAGCTGTGGTTTCAGTGCATTACATATGACAGCTAGAGATTAAGTGTGAACAAATGTGGCCTTTTTTGCGTATTTTCCTGGCACTACCTCACAGAAGTAGGGGGTAGCGATGCTATTTCCAGTTTGGCAGGGTAGTGACAGAAATGGAAGAAGGCAAGCAAGTATGAATAAGTACAAGTGTATATATGTATATGTCTGAGTATGTGTATGAATATGTATATATATGTATATGTTGAAATATATAGGTATGCATATGTGCATGTGTGGATGTGTATGTATATGCATGTGTATGTGGGTGGATTGGGCCATTCTTTCATCTGTTTCCTTGCGCTACCTCGCTAACATGGGAGTTAGCAACAAAGTATAAGAAAAAAAAGAAATAAAACATTCAAAAATCATATCAAGACAACACCCATATCTTACCTGGCTTTGGGAAAAATGCAGAAGAAAGGTCTCGCCGTATTGGGGGAATCGAGGGCGCCGATAATATCAGCTGTAGCAGACGATTACAGTGAGCTGAGTAACGAAACTACGAATGCAGACAGAAATGAACAGATGTGAGATTCGAGAAGGCTCAGGAGCTAAGATCTCGCGGGGGTAGAAACTTCCCTCCCGTACCGTGCGAGGATGTGATTACGAGGAGACGTCTGAAGACAAGACCGATTTCGACGAATGAAGGCCTGCACTGTGGCTGAGAGATTGACTTGAGGAGGCAGAAGTGATATTGTGACAGTGATTGTGTCAGCGTCGCGTCGCCTCGCCGCAGTGTATCGAGACAGACTTCCCCAGAACTTTTAAAGGGGAAGTAAATGTTTATAGTTGTGTTACTGGAGTGATAGTTTTCATGCATGGTGTTTTTGACAAGAAAATAGTGAAGTTGGAGAAAAATGTAGCTTAGACATTGAAGCTTATTGATACAGTGGTGAAATTGATGAGAACTGCTATTGACGTTTGTGTGAATAAATTGTACATTTCCTTTTCCATTAGCCAGAGGTTGAACCATTATGTGACATTCATTTTTTCATTCATTTCAAGCTAAAAGTTTGTTTTCTAAATTGTTTCTTACATTTTTCATATGTATATATATGTATATGTCTGAGTATGTGTATGAATATGTATATATATGTATATGTCTGAGTATGTGTATGAATATGTATATATATGTATATTATCCCTGGGGATAGGGTGAAAGAAGACTTCCCCACGTATTCCTCGCGTGTCGTAGAAAGCGACTAGAGGGACGGGAGCGGGGGGCCGGAAATCCTCCCCTCCTTGTATTAACTTTCTAAAATGGGAAACAGAAGAAGGAGTCACGCGGGGAGTGATCATCCTCCTCGAAGGCTCAGAGTGGGGTGCCTAAATGTGTGTGGATGTGTGGATGCAACCAAGATGAGAAGAGAGGAGAGGAAATAAACCTGGATGATCTGGTTATGAGTAAAACAAACCTCAAAGGTAAAGAAGAAGAATGGTTTGGAAATGTTTTATGAGTAGAGTCAAAGGTTGGTGACAGGACAAGAGATAAGGAAAGAGTAGCACTACTCCTAAAACCGTTGTGGGAATGTGTGATCAAATGAAAGGAAGTGAATTCTAGATTAATGTGGGTAAAACTGAAACAGGATGGTGAAAGATGGGTGTATATTAGAGCCTATGCACCTGGCCATGAGGAAGAAAAATCATGTGGCAAGTATTTTGGGAGCACCTGACTAAGTACGTCAGCAGTTCTGATATATGGTAACGGATATTAGTGATGAGTAATTTGAATGGACAGGAATGTAATTCTGAGGCATGGAGGTATTGAATGGAGAAAAATTGGAGAAAGTGAGTGTTTTAAATATCTGGGAGTGGAAATGGCAGTGAATGAAACCAAAGAAGTTTCAGTGAGTCATACGGTGGCGAAGGGGGTAAAGGTTTTGGGAATGCTGACAAATTTTTGGAAAGAGAACATCATCTGAGAGGGCAAAAAAGGTATGTTTGAAGGAATAGTAGTTCAAACAATGTTATATGGTTGTGAGGCATGGGTTATTGATAGGGTTGTTCTGAGGAGAGTGGATGAGTTGGAAATTAAATATTTGAGGACAATATGTGGTGTGAGGTGGTTTGATCGAGTAAGTAAAGAAAGGGTAAAGAGATGTGTGGAATAAAAAGAGCGTGGTTGAGAGAGCAGAAGAGGGTGTTTTGAAATGGTTTGGACATAGAAGAGAATGAGTGAGGAAAGATTGACCAAGAGGATATATGTGTCGGAGGTGGAGGGAACGAGGAGAAGAGGGAGACCAAATTGGAGGTGGAAAGATGGAGTGAAAAAGATTTTGTGTGATCGGGGCCTGAACATGCAGGAGGGTGAAAGGAGGGCAAGGAATAGAGTGAATTGGAGCGATGTGGTATACAGGGGTTGACGTGCTGTCAGTGGATTGAATCAAGGCATGTGAAGCGTCTGGGGTAAACCATGGAAAGCTGTGTAGGTATGTATATTTGCGTGTGTGGACGTGTGTATGTACGTGTGTATGGGGGTTGGGCCATTTCTTTCGTCTGTTTCCTCGCGCTACCTCGCAAACGCGGGAGACAGCGACAAAGTATAAAAAAAAAAAAAAAAAAAAAAAAAAAAATCTGGTAGGTAAAAATGTAGAAAAATATGAATTATTGTTGATATCTGGTAGTCACTCATGAGTTTAGCGTGCAAATAATGGTCACCTCATTTGATTATGTTTCTGTATATAATTGCCTTTGGCAGATGGTAGCATGTGCTTGAGTCTAGATGCAGCTATAAGATTCAAAGAAAACTATAGTTCACAAAAAATGAGATTAGTTGTTAGTTTCCAGCAGTTGCACTCAAGGGGAATGAAACTTACAATAGGAGATTTGGACTTTCACATACAAAGGGTTAAATATATATATATAAAGGCTTTCATTTACTCACCAATGAATCTGTTGATGCTACTGCTTTAAATGCAATGGCTGTAAGTTAAAGCTTTTTCATCATACCTGTCATGTATAATGTATAATGGATTTGCAAAGTGACTGAATGAACTGGCATATACCAATAATGTATAACATACTACACTCTCCTACATCTATGACACAAATTCCCACCGAGAACTCCAACAAGAGGGTGGCCACAGCAAAGAATCCCCCTAACTGGTAATCTCCTGTGTCACTTCTTAGCCTTAAGTGACCTAACCTTATCAGATAATTGGCTGAGGGCAACTCTAAAGCAGTGTTTTCAAAGGCTCCTTTGTTATAACATTAACATTTTTTGCTGATGGAAGCAGAAGAGTCATAGGGTAGGGAAGGGGGCTAAGATTCTGGCAGCACTGATGGATGTGTGGAAAGAGAGACTGTCATCTGAGAGGACAAAAATGATTAAGTTAGAAGATATAATAGTAAAAATAATACTATATGGTTGTGAGGCATGGGCTACAGATAAGAGAATGCAGAAGAGGGTGGATGTACTAGAAACTAAATATCTGAGGACAATATGCGGCGTGAGGTAATTTGATCAAGTGAGTAATAAAAGAGTAAGAGATAGGTGTGGTAACAGAAAGAGTGTGGTTGAGAGAGATGAAGAATGTGTGCTTATATGGTATAGATACTGGAGAGAATAAGTGAGGAAACGTTGAAAAAGAAGATATATATGTCAAAAGTGGATGGAAAGAGAAGAGATAGACCAACCTGGAGATGGAAGGATGGAGTTAAAAAAAATTTTGAGCAATCAGGGTCTGAACATGCAGGAGGGTGAAAGGCATACATGTGATAAGAGTAAAATTGGTATGACGTGGTATACAGGGGTCAATGTACTGTCAGTGGACTGGTCCAGGGCATGTGAAATATCCAAGGTAAACCATGGAAAGGTCTGTAGGGCCTGGAGGTGGATAGGGAGCTGTGGTTTTGGTGCATTACACATGACAGCTAGTGAATGAGTGTGAGAGAATGTGTCCTTTCTACAACTATCCTTGAGGCTACCTTACTGACGAGAAATTGCATTGAAATATGAAAAAAAAATAATACTAAATTGATATCAATTCCTGGGGTTGGGGAGAGAGTTCTACCTCCATACTCCCTGAGTGACATAGGAGGTGACTCAACGGAACAGGAGAAGAGGGATGGAAACCCTCCCCTTCTTGTATTTCAATATCTAAAAGGAGGAACACAGGAAGAAGCCAAGCAGGGAGTATTCATCTTCCTTGAAGGCTCAGACTGAGGTATCTGAATGTGTGTGGATGTGTGGATGCAACCAAGATGAGAAGAGAGGAGAGGAAATAAACCTGGATGATCTGGTTATGAGTAAAACAAACCTCAAAGGTAAAGAAGAAGAATGGTTTGGAAATGTTTTATGAGTAGAGTCAAAGGTTGGTGACAGGACAAGAGATAAGGAAAGAGTAGCACTACTCCTAAAACCGTTGTGGGAATGTGTGATCAAATGAAAGGAAGTGAATTCTAGATTAATGTGGGTAAAACTGAAACAGGATGGTGAAAGATGGGTGTATATTAGAGCCTATGCACCTGGCCATGAGGAAGAAAAATCATGTGGCAAGTATTTTGGGAGCACCTGACTAAGTACGTCAGCAGTTCTGATATATGGTAACGGATATTAGTGATGGGTAATTTGAATGGACAGGAATGTAATTCTGAGGCATGGAGGTATTGAATGGAGAAAAATTGGAGAAAGTGAGTGTTTTAAATATCTGGGAGTGGAAATGGCAGTGAATGAAACCAAAGAAGTTTCAGTGAGTCATACGGTGGCGAAGGGGGTAAAGGTTTTGGGAATGCTGACAAATTTTTGGAAAGAGAACATCATCTGAGAGGGCAAAAAAGGTATGTTTGAAGGAATAGTATTTCCAACATTATGTGGTTGCAAGGAATGGGCTATAGGTAGGGTTGTGCAGAAAAGGATGGATGTGTTGGAAATACAATGTTTGAGGTCAACTTGTGGTGTGACTTGGTTTGATCGAGTAAGTAAAGAAAGGGTAAGAGAGATGTGTGGTAATAAAAATAGTGTGGGTGAGAGAGGAGCAGAGGGTGTGTTGAAATGGTTTGGACATATGAAAAGAATCAGAGGAAAGTTGACCAAGAGGATACGTGTCAGAAGTAGAAGGAACAAAGAGAATGGAGACTATATTGGAGATGGAAGGATGGAGTGAAAACATTTTGAGCATTCAGGGCCTAAACATAGAGAAGGGTGAAAAGCGTGCACGAAAGAGAGTGAACTGGAACAATGTGGTATATTGGGGTCAACTTGCTGTTGGACTGAAAAAGGGCAAGTGAAATGTTCAGGGTAAACCATGGAAAGGTCTGTAGGAAATTGATGTAATTAAGAAGCCATGGTTTCGATGCATTACACATGACAGCTCGAGTATTGATGTGAGTGGGTGTGGCCTTTCTTTGTTTCCTGGCACTACCTTGCTGATGAAGGGGGCAGTGATCAGGTGTAGGGGTGAAGAAAATAAATGTATATTGCTAAAAAATTTTCTTTTCTTTCATGCATTAGTGCTGTTTCCTGTGGAGCAGGATGGTGTTAGGAATGGATGACAGCGAACAAGTATGAATATGTATATGTTTATATTAATGTATAGTGTTACGAACCTGTGCGTTCATTGTGTCCATGTTGCAGTAAGTTGAATATTGTAGCCTTTAAACAGTATGAGGGCCAGACCTTAGGCCTCCAGCCAATCACAGTCGAGATGGGGGCGTGACAATCAGTCTTTTGACCAATCAAGAATAACTGTGGCCATTCCTCCCTATCAAAGCCAAAAGTGGCAGGTCAGGGCAGGGCTGGCCACTCCCAGCTGGCTGCCCCTACGATAAAAGGCCCTGACGACTGCTTGGCCATGGTTCCTTTAGCCATCACCTGCCCAGCAGGTAATGTTGGTTTCCCTTGTCTCAAACTACATAGCCATCACTGCCCACTGAGGCCCACTGCAATCATTATTTATTGTAACATCATAGAATTGCCCAATGAACAAGTGTATCTTGTATCATGTTTTTAGAGTCAAATCATTTTAAAGGAAAGAAATCTCCTAGTTTGAAATCCTACCTGGAATGTTGAATGTTAAGTGTTAACGAAAATATTTGTACCCAACTAACATGCTTTTGTTATCATGTACTCTTTATTTCATGTATTATTCCTGAGTCCACAGGGAAAATGAAACACGAAAAGTTCCCAAGTGCACTTTCGTGTAATAATCACATCATCAAGGAAGACACAAGAGAGAAATATAACAGTCAGTTGATACACATCGAAGAGACGAAGCTAGGACGTCATTTGGTACACATGTGATTGTCCACTACATACTGTTATATAACTGACTGTTATATTTCTCTCTTGTGTCTCCCCTGATGATGTGGTCATTACACGAAAGTGCACTTGGGAACTTTACGTGTTTCATTTTCCCCAAGGACTCATAGGAATATCTTGATCACATGCAAAATTGTGATCTTTTCCTTCATGTATTATATGTAGATTTAGCCCTGGAGTTTACTTTCATCCCATAACATTAAGATGGCATTATCCAGTATGTGTAACAAAATAAATTGACAACCCTGCCTGGATAGTAACAAATAACTGGTGACCTTGCCAGGATTTTTCTTACCTTAACAGAGTCCCTGATCGTAACAAATAACTGGTGACCTTGCCAGGATTTTTCTTACCTTAACAGAGTCCCTTTCCTCATTCATTAATCAGGCGCTGACCAGTGATGACGACATTGAACGTTTCTGTTAATCTGAGCCCTCTCCCAGTGACATTAATGTCAATCCCAAATGATTGCAGCTTCAACTACAGATACAGAAGGAACAGACTGAACTAGCTAGGATGAATGCATAGGTGCGAATGGAAGAAGCAAGGACTGAACGGGCTAAGCTAACGTTGGAACAGGAGAAATTACAACAGGGCGCATCACAGCCAGTACCAGTATTTGATTTTAAGAGACACGAGTTTTGTACCAAAATTCTGTGAAGATGACATAACTAAACTTTTCCATATGTTTGAACATGTTGCCAATCAGCTCTCTTGGCCTAAGTCATCTTGGTCAATTTTACTGCAACCTGTCCCTGTAGGTAAGGCTCAGACCGCATATGCTGTGTTTTCGAGTGACCAGTGTACTGATTATGAGGTCATAAAGGATTCTGTGCTGAAAGCTTATGAGTTATCTCCAGAAGCTTACAGATGCAAGTTTAGAGCTAAGAGCAAGAGTCTTGATCAGACTTATGTAGAGTATTTTCACAGTGCACAAAGTGGCTATGCTCCAAACAAGTCTGTGAGTTTGTGGAACTTATACAACTAACAATACTTGAAGAACCTAAGAATAATGTGCCCCCTGAAGTGCCTAATCATTCATTTTATCGAGAAGTGAATTCTGTAGACAAGGCTGGGGTACTAGAAGGTTAGTACACACTGACTCACAAACTTGGTACAAGGAGACTTTCAAAGGGTTTCCATGGCAATGGAAAATCCAGTAATAATATAACCCCACCTGATTCTGCTTCCATGCTGGAGGCTCCTAGGAGTCAGAGGAACAACCCAGAGAGGCTTAAGGCTTGTTATAATTTTGGCAAGGTTGGGCACCAGGTGCAGGAGTGCTGGGCTCAGGTGAAGGAATTCAGAGACTCTACAAAGGGTAGGCCAGTGGGTTTCTTCTCGACTTTAGGGCCACCTAGTAATGTAAGTGAGGCCAACCCTGCTCTTAGGAAAGTGGAGGGCTGCAAGAATGGTAATCCGTCTGTAGCTGAGGATCAGTTTTGTGGGAACTACAATGAGTTACTGTTTAAGGGCTATGTTTGCAGTTGTGGAGTAAGACGAAAAGTCACTGTATTATGGGATTCTAATGTGCTGCAGTCCCTGATGCTGGATAACTTGGGGCCGAGAGGAGAGTCTGAAGACAAAGTCTTGTTAGATGTGCATGTGGAAACAAATCTCTTCGTGGGTCATGCTCTTGTGGGGATTGTGGAAAGGTTGTTCCCAGAAGTAGACTTAGTGCTAGGTAATGATCTAGCGAGTGGAAAGATGAATCCAATGCTGGTGTTGCCTACAGGACTGGTGGAGTCCATGGAGTCAGCACAACTTGAGGAAGAGGTACCAGAGATAATCCCCGAGTACCAGATACCAGATCCATGGCAGTCAGCACTCCAGGCCGGGTACCTGAGGACATAGCCGTTGAGATGGAGAGACTGAAACCACTCTCTGAGAGTGAAACCAGTAAGAGGAAGCTGAGTGATACCCTCTCTGCTGGTGTAGACTCCACTGAGACAGAGAGTCTGAGGGATGCTCTCTGAGAATGAGACCAGTGAGAGAAAGCTGTGCGATACCCTCTGTGCTGGTATGGATTTCATTGAGACGGAGGAACTGAGTATGCTCTCTGAGAGTAAGACCAGTTAAGTCGTGCTGTGTGATACCTTCTTGGCTGGTTTGAACTCTGCTGAGTTGAAGGAACTGAGGACGCTCTCTGAGAGTGAGACCAGTGAGAAGCTGTGTTATACACTCTTTGCTGGTGCACACTCTGTTGAGACGTAGGAACTGAGGACACTGAGAATGAACACAGTGAAGTGGGGCTTTGTGATACCCACTTTGCAGGTGTAGACTCTGTTGAGGCAGAGAGATTGAGGACACCCTCTGAGGATGAAAGAAGTGAGGAGAAGCTGTGTGATACCTCCTGTGCTGGTTTCAAATCCAAACAAGAGTCAGAGGGTGAGGCTAATGATTTGTGTCAGGCCCATTCAAGAGAGACTAAGGAATGAATGGAAAGCTAGCATGAAAGACAGTCTCGATTGGGGAGCTTTGAAAAGGGCAACAAGGTGTTGCCTTTACCACCCTAAAATACCACCAAGTCAGCAAGGTAACGAGGACTGCCAGTTCTCTCCTTCCACCAATAGTAAAGGTCCAAGCTTTAGCCCCTAGATGAGCCCCCTAACATAGAAGAGAACTGAAGTGTTTCCTGGGTATGGTTGAATTTTAAAGCATGTTTATCATTAACTTTTCCACAATTACAGCCCCTCTCACAAATCTATTGATAAATGATGTCAGATCTATTTGGAAAGAGTAGTGTGAGACAGCCTCTCGTTGGTTAAGAAACATACTATTTAATTGCTATATTTTTCAGGATATGAACAGGTTAGCTGTAGATGCCAGTGATGTTGGCACTAGTGCTATCCTCTAGCAGGAGGACAGAGAGAGGGCTGATCACCCTGTTAGCTTTGGTAAGAGGGTTAAGCCCAAACAGACTCCCCCACCACTGAGAAGGAACTTTTGTCTGTTATTTGGATTATGACAACTTCAGTATATTTGTGCCCTTCAGGCAATCATCTTAGTGTGTAATGATTACCATCCCGCTCAAAAATGTTAAGTTCCAAGATAGGAGTCAAGAGGTTAACTAGGTGGGCTTTATTCCTTCAAAAGTGCCATTTTGAGGTTCATATTATTGTCGGCACATATAATGTGCTAACAGAGTATGTATTCCACTCTTCAGGTAAAAAAATTCCTCTTTCAGAAATTTCCTCCTTTAAGGATGGGGGGTGTTACAAACTTGCATGTTCATTATTTTTTTTTTTTTTTTTTTTTTTTTTTTTTTTTATACTTTGTCGCTGTCTCCGCGTTAGATGGAGCTGAAACCATCTTGAGGTAGAAACAACGAAAGGAAAGTGAACCCCCTCTGTAACCACTGAACAGAATCTAGGATCTCCGAACAGAGACCAATAATACTACACAGCTTCATGGTATACCCTCAGCGCTTAGATGCCTTGATTGAACATGAGCAGAACTAGTCATGCCCTGAAGTAACCTAACTCGCTGTGTAACCTTACTCTGTTACTCTGCGATTGAGATTGAGGACCTCCTGAGAGTGTCAGGAGCCTGATTACACAACTCTTTCTGTCCACTCCTTTACTGAACAACACTGAGAATACCATAGTTGGCTTTTTTGTACCCACCTTCGTACATCATTCTTGGCAAGATTTAGCCCCTCTGAGTTACATACATGTGCCAGAAGCTTTGATACCCCTCTTGTTTCAATCCAACAAAGTCAGAGTGAGCTAATGATTGTTCACATTCAAGATCTAAGGTATGCAATGGAATCTACTGAAACATTCGTTGGGAGCTTTGAAAGCAACAAGTCTGCCTTACCACCCAAATACCCCAACTCAGCAAGTAACAACCATTCTCTCCTCCACAAAACTCACATACCCCCAATGGCCCCCAACATAAAAGAACAGTGTTTCCGGAAGGTTATTTTAAGCAGTTTATCATAACCATTTTCAATTACAGCTTCCAAAATATTATATGATTCAGATCATTTTGAAAAGGCTGCCAAAACTTTCTGGTTAGCAACCTCATTAATTCCATATTTTCGCTTCATCAGGTTCCATGTAGACAGATTGCACCCCAGATATCTAGAGAGGACAGACTATCACTTCCTCAGCTTTGTAATTCAACCAAACCCCAATTGCACTACCCTAAAACCTTACTGTTATTTGAATTAACCTTGCTAATTTGTCTTCAGCATCTCTTAGTGTTAATGTTACCATCCCCACAAACTTTACAAATCCAGATGACCAGATAACTGGTGGCTTTTCCTCAAATGCAATTGAGTCCAATAGCGCAATATATGCTAAGCGAAAATCCACTCTCAGTACCAAAAGCTCCTCTCTCCCAAAACTTCTTCCCTTTTATGGGGGTGTTACAAATTGATTGTTCATGTTGTAGAATGACATTTGTGGTATCTAATGGGTCAGGTCTCAAGAGATTCCTAGGCCACTCCCACGCCGCCTGGGATTTCACATACCCATGCCAAATGGCCAAGTAGCCATGCACGACACAATGGCCCACTAACTATTCTTCAGGTAACATCAAGTGACCTGGGGCAGCCACAGGGTCATGCCTGGGTGAGGTCGCCCACTTATTCTTGTTGTGTCGTCAGATCTAGATGCAGGGCTGGGCCTTTAAACATTATGAGGGCCAGACCTTAGGCCTCCAGCCAATCACAGTCAGGATGAGAGCATGACAATCAGTCTTTTTGACCAATCAGTAGTAACTGTAGCCATTCCTCCCTATCATAGCCAAAAGTGGCAGGTTAGGGCAGGGCTGGCTGCCCCCCAAGACCTTAGGCCTCGAGTCAATCACGTCAGGATGAGTGCATGACAATCAGTCTTTTGACCAATCAGGAGTAATTGTAGCCATTCCTCAGTATCATAGCCAAAAGTGGCTGGTCAGGGCAGGGCTGGAAAATCTCAGCTGCCACAAAAACCACAGCTCCCTTTCCACATTCAGGCCCTACAAAAATTTCTATGGTTTACCCCAGATGCTTCACATACCTTGGTTCAATCCATTGACATCACATCAACCCCAATATACCACATTGTTCCAATTCACTCTATTCCTTGCACGCCTTTCACCCTCCTGCATGTTCAAGCCCTGATCGTTCAAAATCTTTTCTAATCCATCCTTCCACCTCCACTTTGGTCTTCCACTTCTCCTCATTCCCTCCACCTCTCACACATATATCCTCTTTGTCAATCTTTCCTCACTCATTCTCTTCATGTGACCAAACCATTTCAAAACACCTTCTTATGCTATCTCAACCACACTTTTTATTACCACACATCTCTCTTACCCTCTCATTACTTAATCGATCAAACCACTTCACACCACAGATTGTGCTCAAACATCTCATTTCCAACACATCCACCCTACTCTGCACAATTCTATCTATGGCCAATGCCTCGCAACCATATAACATTCCTGGAACCACTATTCCTTCAAACATACCCATTTTTGCTTTCCGAGATGATGTTCTCGTCTTCCACACATTTTTCAATGCTCCAAGAACTTTCGCCCCCTACCCCACTCTGTGACTCACTTCCACTTCCATGGTTCAATCCACTGCCAAATACACTCCCAGATATCTATATATATATTTATTTTTTATTTTTTATTATACTTTGTCGCTGTCTCCCGCGTTTGCGAGGTAGTGCAAGGAAACAGACGAAAGAAATGGCCCAACCCCCACCATACACATGTATATACATACGTCCACACACGCAAATATACATACCTACACAGCTTTCCATGGGTTACCCCAGACGCTTCACATGCCCTGATTCAATCCACTGACAGCACGTCAACCCCGGTATACCACATCGATCTAATTCACTCTATTCCTTGCCCGCCTTTCACCCTCCTGCATGTCCAGGCCCCGATCACACAAAATCTTTTTCACTCCATCTTTCCACCTCCAATTTGGTCTCCCACTTCTCATCGTTCTCTCCACCTCCGACACATACATCCTCTTGGTCAATCTTTCCTCACTCATTCTCTCCATGTGCCCAAACCATTTCAAAACACCCTCTTCTGCTCTCTCAACCATGCTCTTTTTATTTCCACACATCTCTCTTACCCTTACGTTACTTACTCGATCAAACCACCTCACACCAAACATTGTCCTTAAACATCTCATTTCCAGCACATCCACCCTCCTGCGCACAACTCTATCCATAGCCCACGCCTCGCAACCATACAACATTGTTGGAACCACTATTCCTTCAAACATACCCATTTTTGCTTTCCGAGATAATGTTCTCGACTTCCACACATTCTTCAAGGCTCCCAGGATTTTCGCCCCCTCCCCCACCCTATGATCCACTTCCGCTTCCATGATTCCATCCGCTGCCAGATCCACTCCCAGATATCTAAAACACTTTACTTCCTCCAGTTTTTCTCCATTCAAACTTACCTCCCAATTGACTTGACCCTTAACCCTACTGTACCTAATAACCTTGCTCTTGTTCACATTTACTCTTAACTTTCTTCTTTCACACACTTTACCAAACTCAGTCACCAGCTTCTGCAGTTTCTCACATAAATCAGCCACCAGCGCTATATCATCAGCAAACAACAACTGACTCACTTCCCAAGCTCTCTCATCCACAACAGACTTCATACTTGCCCCTCTTTCCAAAACTCTTGCATTCACCTCCCTAACAGCCACATCCATAAACAAATTAAACAACCATGGAGACATCACACACCCCTGCCGCAAACCTACATTCACTGAGAACCAATCACTTTCATGTATACA
>NC_092258.1:19652477-19661096 GCF_036320965.1 Panulirus ornatus | reverse complement strand
GTGGTTTGGGAATGTCTGGGGAGTAAAGTCAGGGGTTAGTAAGAGGACAAGAGCAAGAGAATGAGTAGCACTACTCCTGAAACAGGAGTGGTGGGAGTATGTGATAGAGTGTAAGAAAGTAAACTCTAGATTCATATGGGTAAAAGTGAAAGTGAATGGAGAGAGATGGGGTGATTATTGGTGCATATGCACCTGGGCATGAGAAGAAAGATCATGAGAGGCAAGTGTTTTGGGAGCAGATGAGTGAGAGTATTAGTAGTTTTCATGCACGAGACTGGGTTATAGTGATAGGTGAGTTGAATGCAAAGGTGAGCAATTTGGCAGTTGAGGGAATAATGGTGTACATGGGGTTTTCAGTGTTGTAAATGGAAATGGTGAAGAGCTTGTACATTTATGTTCTGAAAAAGGACTGGTGATTGGGAATAATTGGTTTCAAAAGAGAAATATACATAAGTATAAGTATGTAAGTAAGAAACATGGCCAGAGAGCATTATTGGATTGCGTGTTAATTGATAGGCACGCAAAGAGAGACTTTTGAATGTTAATGTGCTGAGAGGTTCAACTGGAGGGATGTCTGATCATTATCTTGCGGAGGCAAAGGTGAAGATTTGTAGAGGTTTTCAGAAAAGAAGAGAGAATGTTAGGGTGAAGAGAGTGGTCAGAGTAAGTCAGTTTGGGAAGGAGACGTGAGAGGAAGTACCAGGAGAGACTGAGTACAGAATGGAAAAAGGTGAGAACAAAGGACGTAAGGGGAGTGGTGGAGGAATAGGACGTATTTAGGGAAGCAGTGATGCCTTGCGCAAAAGATGCTTGTGGCATGAGAAGCGTGGGAGGTGGGCAGATTAGAAAGGGTAGTGAGTGGTGGGATGAAGAAGTAAGATTATTAGTGAAAAAGAAGAGAGAGCTATTTGGACAATATTTGCAGGGAAATAATGCAAATGACTGGAAGATGTATAAAAGAAAGAGGCGGGAGGTCAAGAGAAAAGTGCAAGAGGTGAAAAAGAGTGCAAATGAGAGTTGGGGTGAGAGAGTATCATTAAATTTTAGATAGAATAAAAGATGTTTTGGAAAGAGGTAAATAAAGTGCATAAGACATGGGAACAAATGGGAACTTCAGTGAAGGGGGGTAATGGGGAGGTGATAACAAGTAGTGGTGATGTGAGAAGGAAATGGAGTGAGTATTTTGAAGGTTTGTTGAATGTGTTTGAAGATAGAGTGGCATATATAGGGTGTTTTGGTCGAGGTGGTATGCAAAGTAAGAGGGTTAGGGAGAATGATTTGGTAAACAGAGAAGCGGTAGTAAAAGCTTTGCGGAAGATGAAAGCCGGCAAGGCGGCGGGTTTGGATGGTATTGCAGTGCAATACCCCACAGAACCTTCCATGGTTTACCCCAGACACTTCACATGCCCTGGTTCACTCCATTGACAGCACATCGACCCCAGGTATACCACATCGTTCCAATTCACTCTATTCCTTGCACGCCTTTCATCCTCCTGTATGTTCAGGCCCCAATCATTCAAAATCTTTCTCACTCCATCTTTCCACCTCCAATTTGGTCTCCCACTTCTCCTCATTCCCTCCACCTCTGACACATATATCCTCTTGGTCAATCTTTCCTCACTCATTCTCTTCATGTGACCAAACCATTTCAAAACACCCTCTTCTCCTTTCACAACCACACTCTTTTTATTACCACACATCTCTCTTACCCTATTATCACTCACTCGATCAAACCACCTCACACCACATACTGTCCTCAAATTTCTCATTTCCAGCACATCCACTCTCCTCCACACAACTCAATCCAGAGCTCGCGCCTCGCAACCATATAACATTGTTGGAACCACTATTGCTTCAAACATACCCATTTTTGCTTTCCGAGATAATGTTCTCGACTTCCACACATTATTCAACGCTCCCAGAATTTTCGCCCCTCCACCACCCTATGATTCACTTCCGCTTCCATGGTTCAATCCGCTGCCAAATCCACTCCCAGATATCTAAAACACTTCACTTCCTCCAGTTTTTCTCTATTCAAACTTACCTCCCAATTGACTTGACCCTCAACCCTACTATACCTAATAACCTTGCTCTTATTAACATTTACTCTCAGTTTTCTTCTTTCACACACTTTACCAAACTCAGTCACCAGCTTCTGCAGTTTCTCAAATGAATCAGCCACCAGCGCTGTATCATCACCGAACAACAACTGACTCACTTCCCAAGCTCTCTATCCACAACAGACTGCATACTTGCCCCTCTTTCCAAAACTCTTGCATTCACCTCCCTAACAACCCCATCCATAAACAAATTAAACAACCATGGAGACATCACACACCCATCGCAAACCTACAATCACTGAGAACCAATCACTTTCCTCTCTTCCTACACGTACACATGCCTTACATCCTCAATAAAAACCCTTCACTGCTTCTAACAACTTGCCTCCCACACCATATATTCTTAATACCTTCCATAGAGCATCTCTATCAACTCTATCATATGCCTTCTCCAGATCCATAAATGCTACATACAAATCCATTTGCTTTTCTAAGTATTTCTCACATACATTCTTCAAAGCAAACACCTAATCCACACATCCTCTACCACTTCTGAAACCACACTGCTCTTCCCCAATCTGATGCTCTGTACATGCCTTCACCCTCTCAATCAATACCCTCCCATATAATTTACCAGGAATACTCAACAAACTTATACCTGAGTGAAACGAAGCTCAAGGGTAAAGGGCAAGAGTGGTTTGGGAATGTCTTGGGAGTAAAGTCAGGGGTTAGTGAGAGGACAAGAGCAAGGGAAGGAGTAGCAGTACTCCTGAAACAGGAGTTGTGGGAGTATGTGATGGAATGTAAGAAAGTAAATTCTCGATTGATATGGGTAAAACTGAAAGTTGATAGAGAGAGATGGGTATTTATTGGTGCATATGCACCTGGTCATGAGAAGAAAGATCATGAGAGGCAAGTGTTTTGGGAGCAGCTGAATGAGTGTGTTAGTGGTTTTGATGCACAAGACTGGGTTATAGTGATGGGTGATTTGAATGCAAAGGTGAGTAATGTGGCAGTTGAGGGAATAATTGGTATACATGGGGTGTTCAGTGTTGTAAATGGAAATGGTGAAGAGCTTGTAGATTTATGTGCTGAAAAAGGACTGGTGATTGGGAATACCTGGTTTAAAAAGCGAGATATACATAAGTATACGTATGTAAGTAGGAGAGATGGCCAGAGAGTGTTATTGGATTAAGTGTTAACTGACAGGCGTGCGAAAGAGAGACTTTTGGATGTTAATGTGCTGAGAGGTGCAACTGGAGGGATGTCTGATCATAATCTTGTGGAGGCTAAGGTGAAGATTTGTATGGGTTTTCAGAAAAGAAGAGTGAATGTTGGGGTGAAGAGGGTGGTGAGAGTAAGTGAGCTTGGGAAGGAGACTTGTGTGAGGAAGTACCAGGAGAGACTGAGTACAGAATGGAAAAAGGTGAGAACAATGGAAGTAAGGGGAGTGGGGGAGGAATGGGATGTATCTAGGGGATCAGTGATGGATTGCGCAAAAGATGCTTGTGGCATGAGAAGAGTGGGAGGTGGGTTGATTAGAAAGGGTAGTGAGTGGTGGGATGAAGAAGTAAGATTATTAGTGAAAGAGAAGAGAGAGGCATTTGGACGATTTTTGCAGGGAAAAAATGCAATTGAGTGGGAGATGTATAAAAGAAAGAGACATGAGGTCAAGAGAAAGGTGCAAGAGGTGAAAAAGAGAGCAAATGAGAGTTGGGGTGAGAGAGTATCATTAAATTTTAGGGAGAATAAAAAGATGTTCTGGAAGGAGGTAAATAAAGTGCGTAAGACAAGGGAGCAAATGGGAACTTCAGTGAAGGGCGCAAATGGGGAGGTGATAACAAATAGTGGGGATGTGAGGAGATGGAGTGAGTATTTTGAAGGTTTGTTGAATGTGTTTGATGATAGAGTGGCAGATATAGGGTGTCTTGGGCGAGGTGGTGTGCAAAGTGAGAGGGTTAGGGAAAATGATTTGGTAAACAGAGAAGAGGTAGTAAAAGCTTTGCGGAAGATGAAAGCCGGCAAGCAGCAGGTTTGGATGGTATTGCAGTGGAATTTATTAAAAAAGGGGGTGACTGTATTATTGACTGGTTGGTAAGGTTATTTGATGTATGTATGACTCATGGTGAGGTGCCTGAGGATTGGCGGAATGCGTGCATAGTGCCATTGTACAAAGGCAAAGGGGATAAGAGTGAGTGCTCAAATTACAGAGGTATAATAAACATAAATACAATATATATATGTGAGTGGATGGTCCATTCTTCGTCTGTTTCCTTGTGCTACTTCACTGACATCACAAACGGCAATCAAGTATAATGAAGAAAATAAATAATATGAACATACCTTGTGTTGACAGTCTTGGAAACTTTCTTTTATTTATATCTATATTGTGCTTCATATATCGTATGTGTGGGGCTAGCGGTCGCTTTGGTGGTTCAGGAAGACCAAGCTGCTCAGCAACAGTCTGCTTGCTGGCCACTGACAATAAGCTAGAAAAAGGCAATCGGTATCAAATACTATACCAACCAAAGTATAAACAATGTACAGGGACCTCTCGATTCACAAGTGTTACATCTAGATAATGGTCACAAATCAAAAATACATATATCAAATAATGTGTAATGATCATTAGGGGTTTCACTATTAATAACACAGTACAGAATAGCGTAATGGTAAAATAACACAATATACACATCCCTGGAAATACAAAATACTAAAACATACATACTGTACAATGAATTATATTAATGTAAACAGAAAATATCAAACTAACTCCAACATTTACATTTATTGCTGTTCTTTAATTGCTGGCTGGTATGTGTTGATGCACAGGAAGTGAATGGAAGAGTTATTGAAGAAGGGGGCTACCTGAGTTAGAGAATGTAGTTGTGGGAGGTGGTGATTATGGTTGAGTGAGTTCAGCTATTCCATCACTAGATGCTGATGGCTGGTCATCCATACAAGTGTACTTTTCCCTCAAACAGAAATCTAATCTTGTCTGTTTGGCCTTCATTGTCTTCTTAAGGTGGATTTCCTTATAGCATCAGGTGTTAGTTAGAATATTTCCGGCTACCTTTGAACTCCATTCTGTGTTTGGGTCATACTCATCAAATACAGCAAGAGCAAGGTCAACATGGTAAAATGCTTCAGCTAACCTCTTGCTAGAGAGAGAGCAAGCTTGCTCAGCCTCCCTTTTTCCTACCACATCCTCCTGGCATTCCTTCTCTAATTGAAGAAGATCTTTACACAAGAGCTCTCCCTTGTGCAGTTCTAGCAACTCCTCCACATCATCCTCCTTGACCTTATCCAAGTCGACGTTATTTGCCATTTCCTTAATGTGTACATGTCATCTTGATACTTTGGTGTTGACATCGAAAGTTTGGAACCCATGAATAAACTGAGAGCAAAGCTTCTGCCATACTCTCTTCATACAAACACTGAAGATTTCCTTCTAGGCCTCATCAATCATTATGATACCATCCTTGATGGTGAAGGACTTCCAGAATTCCTTCACAGTCAAGTGATCATTCTCTGTAGCCTAGACAAGCTTTACAAGAGGCAATGAAAGTAGATATAACCACTTGTCCACTACCTGGGTTAGAGATGTAGAGTTGAGCTGGAGAGACTAATCTGTTCTCACTAAGGTTCTGTACTGAAGGTGGATGGCCAGGGGCATTACCAATAAGGGGAATCTTGATACTTACATTCTCCTCTAAATAGTAATTACAGAAAATTTTACTTATCATCCACCCCTTTGTATTAGAATAATTATAGACAGACACCTTCAAGTATACCTTCCAAGCCCTGAGATTTTCTGAAGGGTAAATAATTAATGGTTTAAGCTTGCAATAATCTTCGGCACTGCCCTGATAAGCAGCATGAGCTAATCTTTTGCAACTTTAAATTCTGGTGGACTCTTCATGGGAAATGTACCTTCCTGAAGACATTCACTTCCAAAATAATCTAGTATTCTCCACATTTAAAATCTGCTTAGTAGAATAACAATCTTCCTGTAGGATTGTCTTGATGGTTCCCAGTAAATTTTCAGCAGCAACATCAGCAGAAGCAGCCTTACCAGTGATCTTGATGTTGTGATAACTGGGCATTTCCTAAATCTGCAAACTAACCAAGACTTACCTGAAATATCTTCACTGCTTCTTCTTCCACTGCTACCTCATCATTTATACTCTGGTCCTTTGCTTGTACCACAAGTATGATGACAAGAACATTTTCTTGAGTTTAGTGTACAATCCATGTGCTCAACATTTGTTCCATTTCTCTCCATAAATAAACTTTAAGAATACAAGGTTTTAGATGCACAGATTAATGTTCCACTCTTAACACTCTCCATGATCTCTGCACAATGACGAATACTCCATAAAGTAGGTACACTAAGTCCAAGGGCATACTTAACATCAACTGTTTATATATCGCTATCATAACATTTCAGCACATCCATTTTCACCTATGGGGTGATGCTATTAGGCTTCTTAACACCACTGGTGCTAGGTGAACTTAAACAACACTTTAGTGGCATAATGCAAGGGGCAAAACATATACAATATACAGTATACTACCACACAAAATAGTGCAGCACTCCATGACTACAGACTGTGTCCATGTCATCCATGTGCACATTTCTCACATGGAGCTAGCAACACCACACCACTACACTGCCATCCCAGTGATGATTGTGTTATGCCAAACTTATGCCTGCATAAATCAAAAAAAATGTACATGGACTGTGTTTATCATTTCAAAAGTATAGCAATTCAAATATGCATAAATTGAGAGATCCATGTACACATAATAATATAATCAGCATAACTAGAGAATAAGAAAGGATATTGCACAAACATTCTATGAATCTTTATACAATATACAAAAACCTTATCAAGAAATGAAATCAAATTGGTAAGGCATGATTTTCCTTTAATGTGCTGTGTTTCCCTACTTAAACCATGGCTATCCAGATGCTCTCTAATTCTATTTACTATTACTGGCTACAAATTTCTGCACAAAAGATGTTAAACTTATCCATCTTCTTAAAAACTGGAACACCACCAGTTGTTTTATATTGTTCTCGGAAGAAATCAGTTTCAAGGCAGCAGGTTTGGATGGCACTGCAATGGAATTTATCAAAAAAAAGGGGGTGACCTACACGTGTTGTTGATTGGTTGGTAAGGATATTCAACATAAGTAAGGATCAAAATGAAGTGCCTGAGGATTGGTGAAATGCATGCATAGTGCCACTATACAAAGGCAAAGGAGATAAAGGTGAGTGTTCAAACTACAGAGGCATAAGTTTGTCGAGTACTCCTGGGAAAGTATACGGGAGGGTATTGATTGAGAGGGTGAAGGCATGTATAGAGCAGCTGACCGGGGAAGAGCAGTGTGGTGTCAGAAGTGGTAGAGGATGTGTGGATCAGGTGTTTGCTTTGAAGAATGTATGTGAGAAATACCTATAAAAACAGATGTATTTGTATGTAGCATTTATGGATCTGGAGAAGGCATATGATAAGGTTGATAGAGATGCTTTGTAGAAGGTATTAAGAATATATGGTGTGGGAGGCAAGTTGCTAGAAGCAGTGAAAAGTTTTTATCGAGGATGTAAGGCATGTGTATGAGTAGGAAGAGAGGAGAATGATAGGTTCCCAATGAATGTCAGTTTGCGGCAGGGGTGCGTGATGTCCCCATGGTTCTTTAATTTGTTTATGGATGGGGTGGTTAGAGAGGTAAATGCAAGATTCTGGAGAGAGAGAGGCAAGTATGCAGTCTGTTGTGGATGAGAGGGCCTGGGAAAGTCTGTTGTGGATGAGAGGGCCTGGAAAAATGTGTGAAAGGAGAAAGTTGAGAGTAAATGTAAATAAGAGCAAAGTTGATGGGCTCAGTAGGGTTGAGGGACAAATAAACTGGGATGTAAGTTTGAATGGAGAAAAATTGAAGGAAGTGAAGTGTTTTAGATATCTGGGAGTAGACTTAGCAGCGGATGGAACCATGGAAGCGGAAGTGGGTCAGAGGGTGGGGGAGGGGGTGAAAGTTCTGGGAGCGATGGAGAATGTGTGGAAGGAGAGAATGTTATCCAGAAGAGCAAAAATGGGTATGTCTGAAGGAAACTAGTTCCAATAATGTTATATCATTGTGAGGTATGGGCTACAGATACGGCTGTACAGAGGTCGAGTAGAAAAGGGTGTGTTGAAATATGGAGAGCATGAATGAGGAAAGATTGACAAAGAGGCGAGGGGAACAAGGAGAAGCAGGAGACCAAATCTGGAGGTGGAAGGATGGAGTGAAAAAGATTTGAGCGATCGGGACCTGAACATGCAGGAGGGTGAGAGGCGTGCAATGAATAGAGTAAATTGGAATTATGTGGTATACAGGGTTTGAAGTGCTGTCAATGGACTGAACCAGAGCATGTGAAGCCTCTGGGGTAAACCATAGAAAAGTCTGTGGGACCTGGATGTGGACAGGGGGCTTTGGTTTCGGTGCATTACGCTTGACAGCTAAAGACTGAGTGTGAATGAATGTGGCCTCTTTGTCTGTTTTCCTGGCCCTACCT
>NC_092258.1:19644977-19647477 GCF_036320965.1 Panulirus ornatus | reverse complement strand
ACATGAATCAGCCACCAGCGCTGTATCATCAGCGAACAACAACTGACTCACTTCCCAAGCTCTCTCATCCACAACAGACTTCATACTTGCCCCTCTTTCCAAAACTCTTGCATTCACCTCCCTAACAACCCCATCCATAAATAAATCAAACAACCATGGAGACATCATACACCCCTGCCGCAAACCTATATTCACTGAGAATCGATCACTTTCCTCTCTTCCTACACGTACACATGCCTTACATCCTCGATAAAAACTCTTCACTGCTTCTAACAACTTGCCTCCCACACCATATATTCTTAATACCTTCCACAGAGCATCTCTATCAACTCTATCATATGCCTTCTCCAGATCCAAAAATGCTACATACAAATCCATTTGCTTTTCTAAGTATTTCTCACATACATTCTTCAAAGCAAACACCTGATCCACACATCGTCTACCACTTCTGATACCACACTGCTCTTCCCCAATCTGATGCTCTGTACATGCCTTCACCCTCTCAATCAATACCCTCCCATATAATTTACCAGGAATACTCAACAAACTTATACCTCTGAAATTTGAGCAATCACTCTTATCCCCTTTCCCTTTGTACAATGGCACTATGCACGCACTCCGCCAATCCCCAAGCACCTCACCATGAGTCATACATACATTAAAAACCTTACCAAACAGTCAATAATACAGTCACCCACTTTTTTAATAAATTCCACTGCAATACCATCCAAACCTGCTGCCTTGCCGGCTTTTATCTTCCGCAAAGCTTTCACTACCTCTTCTCTGTTTACCAAATTATTTTCCCTAACCCTCTCACTTTGCACACCACCTCGACCAAAACACCCTATATCTGCCACTCTATCATCAAACACATTCAACAAACCTTCAAAATACTCACTCCATCTCCTTCTCACATCGCCACTACTTGTTATCACCTCCCCATTTGCGCCCTTCACTGAAGTTCCCATTTGCTCCCTTGTCTTACGCACTTTATTTACCTCCTTCCAGAACATCTTTTTATTCTCCCTAAAATCTAATGATACTCTCTCACCCCAACTCTCATTTGCCCTTTTTTTCACCTCTTGCACCTTTCTCTTGACCTCCTGTCTCTTTCTTTTATACATCTCCCACTCAATTGCATTTTTTCCCTGCAAAAATCGTCCAAATGCCTCTCTCTTCTCTTTCACTAATACTCTTACTTCTTCATCCCACCACTCACTACCCTTTCTAATCAACCCACCTCCCACTCTTCTCATGCCACAAGCATCTTTTGTGCAATCCATCACTGATTCCCTAAATACATCCCATTCCTCCCCCACTCCCCTTACTTCCATTGTTCTCACCTTTTTCCATTCTGTACTCAGTCTCTCTTGGTACTTCCTCACACAGGTCTCCTTCCCAAGCTCACTTACTCTCACCACCCTCTTCACCCCAACATTCACTCTTCTTTTCTGAAAACCCATACAAATCTTCACCTTAGCCTCCACAAGATAATGATCAGACATCCCTCCAGTTGCACCTCTCAGCACATTAACATCCAAAAGTCTCTCTTTCGCACGCCTCTCAACACATAATCCAATAACGCTCTCTGGCCATCTCTCCTACTTACATAAGTATACTTATGTATATCTCGCTTTTTAAACCAGGTATTCCCAATCATCAGTCCTTTTTCAGCACATAAATCTACAAGCTCTTCACCATTTCCATTTACAACACTGAACACCCCATGTATACCAATTATTCCCTCAACTGCCACATTACTCACCTTTGCATTCAAATCACCCATCACTATAACCTGGTCTCGTGCATCAAAACCACTAACACACTCATTCAGCTGCTCCCAAAACACTTGCCACTCATGATCTTTCTTCTCATGCCCAGGTGCATATGCACCAATAATCACCCACCTCTCTCCATCAACTTTCAGTTTTACCCATATTAATCGAGAATTTACTTTCTTACATTCTATCACATACTCCCACAACTCCTGTTTCAGGAGTATTGCTACTCTTTCCCTTGCTCTTGTCCTCTCACTAACCCCTGACTTTACTCCCAAGACATTCCCAAACCACTCTTCCCCTTTACCCTTGAGCTTCGTTTCACTCAGAGCCAAAACATCCAGGTTCCTTTCCTCAAACATACTACCTATCTCTCCTTTTTTCACATCTTGGTTACATCCACACACATTTAGGCACCCCACTCTGAGCCTTCGAGGAGGATGAGCACTCCCCGCGTGACTCCTTCCTCTGTTTCCCATTTTAGAAAGTTAATACAAGGAGGGGAGGATTTCTGGCCCCCCGCTCCCGTCCCCTCTAGTTGCTTTCTACGACACGCGAGGAATACGTGGGAAGTATTCTTTCACCCCTATCCCCAGGGATAATATACATATATATATACATATACACATACACACATATACACATACATACGCACATATACACACACACACACATACATATATATACATATGAAAAATGTAAGAAACAATTTAGAAAACTGA
>NC_092258.1:19629977-19639977 GCF_036320965.1 Panulirus ornatus | reverse complement strand
TCCTTCGTCTGTTTCCTTGCGCTACCTCGCAAACGCGGGAGACAGCGACAAAGCAAAAAAAAAAAAAAAAAAATTTCCAATCCCTCCCTAATGTCACACACACACACACACACACACACACACCTCCCCAATATGATAATATCAGTAACAACAATGAAATATTCGGCAGTTCGATAAATAAAATAACTGGCAAATTTAAGTTGCAGCTGTCGAGGGTGACGTGAATTTAGGTTTAGTGAAAGAAAATGGAATATATGAGAGCTGAAAGGAATGTATTTTTCTCGTAGGTTAGAGAAGCAGCATTCATCGTTGCTGACTCATATAAGTATTCTACTTGGTGTTCCCGCATATTGCACCAGATCTTCAAATCATTTACATCACTCTACGATAGGAAAAATTATGTAACAAATTAAGCTCCTCTGGTATATATAACTATCATTCTCAGTATGAGTACCATGTTGGGCTTTTCATCGAAATATATTTACTGTTATAGTGACACATCTATAATGATGCTCTATCAAAGATATCATGACATACTCACCACGGAATGTCGACATGTCTCATTAATAATCCTCTTGTAAGAGAAAAGTAGTTAGTAAACATTCGAGCTAACGCCATGTTCTCACGGTATGGGAAGTGTTCGTTCTCAGAGTTTAACCTAGCTCAAACTCTTTGTAAGGATCAATCTATTTTTTTACTGCGTCAACACTTCCTTACATCAATTAATTTCTAATACATGTATTTCTGAATCAACACAGGTGAAAGAAACAATAAAAAAGTCTTAAGCTTTTTTGCATGAAAACGAACACTTCCATTACCAGTTTAAAGTTGGACTGCTTGTTTATAGCCAGCCAGCCATCCAGCTCAAACTATCAGGATTAAACCTTTAATAAAATTAAATGATGTGTAAAACATTTTTCAGTAAATTGATATAATACAATCAATAGATAGATTAAGATTAAATTTAGGCAAAAAGTGGATAATAGAAATTTTTTATTCAGAAATATATTTTACAAAACCCGAGATTAGATTCAACTTCATTATAACTGGCGATAAATACAACATGGGCTTTTACGGTGTAGAAGTGAATAGGAAATTAACACTAATGAGCCATCTTGCTAGGCTGCATCGAGGAGAACCAATCTTTAATAATGATCATCCAGACTGTATTGGGTTAGACATGGGATGGAAATATTTTGAAATTATAATATTATGGGAGAAAAGAATGTAATATGAATACAAAGACCTGGAGACAGACGAAGAGCAAGAAACCTCTGACCTATCTGACCATGATTAGATTCGAGGGAAATGAAATTTTAAACCAATGACTACGAAACGTTATTAAACGGATGAAATTTCACTGACAGTTTACCAGGAAGCTGGAGGTTGTATATAAAAGATAAAGTATACACAATAGAACAGCTGACGAAGATAAAGTATACACAATAGAACAGCTGATGAAGATAAAGTATACACAATAGAACAGTTGATGAATATAATAAAAGTATACACAATAGAACAGCTGATGAATGATATGATAAAGTATACACAGTAGAACAGCTGATGAATGATATATTAAAGTATGCACAACAGAACAGCTGATGAATGATATAATAAAAGTATACACAATAGAAAAGCTGATGAATGATATGATAAAGTATACACAGTAGAACAGCTGATGAATGATATATTAAAGTATGCACAACAGAACAGCTGATGAATGATATAATAAAGTATACACAATAGAACAGCTAATGAATGATATATTGAAGTATACACAATAGAACAGCTGATGAATGATATGATAAAGTATACACAATAGAACAACTAATGAATGATATATTAAAGTATACACAATAGAACAGCAAATGAATGATATAATAAGTATACACAATAGAACAGCTAATGAATGATATATCAAAGGATACACAACAGAACAGCTAATGAATGATATATTAAAGTATACGCAACAGAACAGCTGATGAATGATATAACAAAGTATTTACAATAGAACAGCTAATGAATGATATATCAAAGTATACATAATAGAACAGCTAATGAATGATATATTAAAGTATACACAATAGAACAGCTGATGAATGATATAATAAAGTATATACAATAGAACAGCTGATGAATGATATGATAAAGTATACACAATAAAACAGCTGATGAATGATATAATAAAAGTATACACAATAGAACAGCTGATGAATGATATAATGAAATATACACAATAGAACAGCTAATGAATGATATATCAAAGTATACACAATAGAGCAGCTGATGAATGATATAATAATGTATACCAATAGAACAGCTAATGAATGATATAATAAAGTATACCTAATAGAACAGCTAATGAACGATATAATAAAGTATACACAATAGGACAGCAAATGAATGGTATATTAAAGTATACACAATAGAACAGCTGATGAATGATAGAATAATGTATACACAACAGAACAGGTAATGAATAACATAATAAGGTATATACAATAGAAGAGCTGATGAATGATCTAATAAAGTATACACAATGGAACAGCTGATGAATGATTTAATAAAGTATACACAATAGAACAGCTAATAAATGATATATCAAAGTATACACAATAGAACAGCTGATGAATGATATAATACTGTATACACAATAGAACAGCTAATGAATGATATAATAAAGTATACACAACAGAACCTCTGATGGATGATATAATAAAGTATACACAATAGGACATCTGTTGGACGATATAATAAAGTATACACAATAGAACAGCTGATGGATAATATAAAGAGAGAAACTGGTGGCTATTTATAGGTGAAAGACGACAACTGAATAAACCAAGAAATAGGAACCATGGATGAATGACCCAAGTAGACACGGTTGAACATTGTAATCAAACAGGAAAGGATGGAATGCACAAATTCAAGAGGGGAAAAAAAGACTTAAAACACTATACATAGAACAAAAGAAATTAGTACCTATAAACATCAAAGAGGAAATGTATAAAAATGATATAGTAAGGGAAGCAGAAGAGTAAACGCTTAAATGGCACAAAATGGAAATACACACACACACACACACACACACACACACACACACACACACATATTTATTTTTTCTATTATCTTTGTCGCTGTCTCCCGCGTTAGCGAAGTAGCGCAAGGAAACAGCAAACGAATGGCCAACCCACCCACATACACATGTATATACATACACGCCCACACACGCACATGTACATACCTATACATTTCACGTATACATGCATATACATACACATATATATACATAGACACACATGTACATATTCATACTTGCTGCCTTCATCCATTTCCATCGCCACCCCGCCACGCATGAAATGGCACCCCACTAACCCCGCGTGCGCGCAATGTAGCGCTAGGAAAAGACAACAAAGGCTACATTCGTTCACACTCTGTCTCTAACTGTCATGTATAATGCACCAAAACCACAGCTCTCTTTCCACACCCATGCCCCACAAAACTTTCCATGGTTTGCCCCAGACGCTTCACATGCCCTGGTTCACTCTACTGAAAGCACGTCGACCTCAGTATAGAACATCGTTCCAGTTCACTCTACTCCTTGCACGACTTTCACCCTCCTGTAAGTTCAGGACCCGATCACTCAAAATCTTTTTCACTCCATCTTTCCACCTCCAATTTGGTCTCCCACTTCTCGTTCCCTCCACCTCTGACACATATATCATCTTGGTCAATCTTTCCTCTCTCATTCTTTCCGTGTGACTAAACCATTTCAAAACACCCTCTTCTGCTCTCTCAACCACACTCTTTTTATTGCCACACATCTCTCTTACCCGTTCATTACTTGATCAAACCACCTGACACCACATATTGTCCTCAAATCTCTCATTTCCAACACATCCACCCTCCTCCTCACAACCCTATCTATAGCCCACGCCTCGCAACCATATTACATTGTTGGAACCACTATTCCTTCAAGCATACCCATATTTTGCTCTACAAGATAACGTTCTCGCTTTCCACACATTCTTCAATGCTTTTGAGATCATTCGCTCCCTCCCCCACCCTGTAACACACTTCCGCTTCCATGGTTCCATCCGCTTCCAAATCCACTCCCAGATATCTAAAACACTTCACTTCCTCCAGTTTTACTCCATTCAAACTTACCTCCCAGTTGACTTGTCCCTTAACCCTACTGAACCTAATAACCTTGCTCTTATTCACATTCACTCTCGGCTTTCTTCTTTTACACTCTTTACCAAACTCAGTCACCAGTTTTTGCAGTTTCTCACCCGAATCAGCCACCAGCGATGTATCATCAGCAAACAACAACTGACTCACTTCCCAAGCTCTCTCATCCACAACAGACTGCATACTTGCCCCTCTCCAAAACTCTTGCATTCACCTCCCTCAACCGAATTCATAAACAAATTATAAATTACCATGGAGACATCACACATCCCTGCCGCAAACCAACATTCACTGGGAACCAATCACTTTCCTCTCTTCTCAATCGTACACATGCCTTACATCCTCGATAAAAAATGTTCACACCATATACTCTTAATATCTTCCACAGAGCATCTCTATCAACTATATCATATGCCTTCTCCAGATCCATAAATGCCACATACAAATCCATTTGTTTTTCTAAGTATTTCTTACATGCCTTCTTCAAAGCAAACACCTGATCCACACATCCTCTACCACTGCTGAAACCACACTGCTCCTCCCCAGTCTGATTCTCTGTACATGCCTTCACCCTCTCAACCAATACCCTCCCATATAATTTCCCAGGAATACTCAAGAAACTTATACCTCTGTAATTTGAACATTCACCTTTATCCCATTTGCCTTTGTACAATGGCACTATGCATGCACTCTGCCAATCCTCAGGCACTTCACCATGAACTATACATACATTGAATGTCCTCACCAACCAGTCAACAACACAGTAGTCACCCCCTATTTTAACTAATTCTCCTGCAATACCATCTAAACCCGCCGCCTTGCGGGCTTTCATCTTCAGCAAAGCTTTCACTACCTCTTCTCTGTTTACCAAACCATTCTCCTTGACCCTCTCACTTTGCACACTACCTCGACCAAAACACCCTGTATCTGCCACTCTATCGTCAAACACATTCAACAAACCTTCAAAATACTCACTCCATCTCCTTCTCACATCACCATTACTTGTTATTACCTCCTCATTAGCCCCCTTCACCGATGTTCCCATTTGTTCTCTTTGTCTTACACACTTGCCTCCTTCCAAGACATCTTATTCTCCCTAAAATTTAATACTTTTTCACCCCAACTCTCATTTGCCCTCTTTTTCACCTCTTGCACCTTTTTCTTGACCTCCTACCTCTTTCTTTTATATATCTCCCAGTCATTTGCACCATTTCCCTGCAAAAATCGTCCAAATGCCTCTCTCTTCTCTTTCACTGACAATCTTACTTCTTCATCCCACCGCTCACTACTCTTTCTAATCTGCCCACCTCCCACCTTTTCTCATGCTACAGGCATCTTTTGCGCAAGCCATCACTGTTTCCCTAAATACATCCCATTCTTCCCCCACTCCCCTTACATCCTTTGCTTTTACCTTTTTCCATTCTGCACTCAATCTCTCCTGGTACTTAGTCACTCAAGTCTCCTTTCCAAGCTCACTTGCTCTCACCACTCTCTTCACCCAACATTCTCTCTTCTCTTCTGAAAACCTCTACATATCTTCACCTTCGCCTCCACAAGATAATGATCAGACATCCCTCCAGTTGCCCCTCTCAACACATTGACATCCAAAAGTCTCTCTTTCACGCGCCTATCAATCAACACGTAATCCAAATATATATCCTTTCCAACATGGATTCCACTCTGCTCTTCTATTACTTCTCTACAAGCTGTCCTGGACTTTCTCCCATCGTCACTGCTTTCTCCAAATCGTTAATCAAGGCCCACCAACTGAAGTTACGATTTGGATTTCTTAGGAAATGCCTTGATGAACAAGTGATGCCAAGATCTGTCCTGCTCCAGCGATTGTTGCAACTGTCTGGTCGACCATTTGACGAATTCCAAAACATCATTTTAAAGAAACATATTGAATCAAAGAAGATTGAAATGGAGGAGGCTTTTCGTATTACAAGAGAGAAGAAACGTGCCTTTCAAATGGCTATACCGACATATTGGAAGAACCGGATGTTGGACTATTGCTATAATAAGTTAAGAAGAGAATGCAATAGGCTACAAATGAAACTGAATTGTAAGTTGGACCATCTTGTTAAAAACAGCGACTGGACTAAAAACACAAACCCTCCTTTTGTGATGAACCAGTCCATTAAACAACTAGATAAGGATTCCTTTGAGCTTTAGGCTATGGATTAAGTTTTGTGCTCTAACAGAGAAGCCAGCTATGTTGATGTCACAAAGTCTTTTGCAATCTAGAAAAATGCAGTAATTTATCTAATGATGGAATTAATATCTGAAAGGGTTTAGTGTATGCCAGTTTGTCAAAACCAGTGGAATCTAATTGCCCTAAAAGATTTATAAGAGCTATTAACACCTTAGACAATAGACAATCATATACATATTACTAAAGCAGATAAGGCTAACACTGTTGCGATTATGGACAAAAGTAACCATTTATCTAAAATGAATAATTTTTTAAATGATGACACAACATATTCTAAACTCAGTACGAATCCCCTAGAAGCAATTGATTCCCATTTCAATAAACAACTGAAATTGTTCTTGAAAGATCATGGTTCTCTTATCAAAAGATTATCATCTTTATCCCCTTCATTGCCATATATGTATGGACTTATTAAAACACATAGAAAGAATTTTCCAGCAAGACCTATAGTGAGTTCAGCAGGCTTCATCACATATGAATTGTCAAAATAGTTAGTTTCTTTATTAAGCCCTTTAGTGGGTAAGGTATCAAATTCTATTAACATGAACAATGTATATTTAGTTAACAAGCTTAACAATATCAATGTTAATTTTGATTTCAAACTAGTTAGCTTTGATGTTTCCTCACTTTTCACTAAAGTTCCAGTTGATGACCTTTTAGAATATTTATTTGATGTTTTGGATGATATTCATTTACCTGTTTCAAAGTCTGTTTTCATTGAACTGATAAAATTGTGTATAAAAGACTGTGTATTTCAATTCAATGGAGAATATTATGCTCAAAAATTTGGTATGGCAATGGGTAACCCTCTTTCACCAGTACTAAGTAATCTTTATATGGAATTTTTTTTAAACAAAATTACTAAAGGATATCTTACCTTCTAATGCAATTTGGTGTAGGTATGTAGATGATGTTCTTTGTGTTTGGCAAACAAATGAAAATTTACAAATATTTCTCCCCTTACTTAACAATTTAGTATCGTCCATCAAATTTACTGTAGAAAATGAAAATAATGGTATGTTATCATTTTTAGATTGCATGACCCATAGGCAAGGAAACAAGTTTAAGTTTAGCATATACAGAAAACCTACCAATGTATGCTTATATATCCATTATTACTCATCTCAAAATGACAGAGTTAAATTATCATCATTTCAGTCTGTCAGTCCAGAGTATATTGATGAGTTTGAGAAGATATATGCCCTCGGATCCAAGTTACAGTACCCTAGATCTTTCATTGATAAATCCCTGAAGTTAGTAAAGAAATTATTTTACAAAGTTGAGCCCAATCCTCCCACTGACACCATGAATCTTTTAGTTCTCCCTTTTAATAATAATTTCACTTTGCTTCCCATGTTGCCTAAATCCTTTAATGTAAATGTTGCCTTCAGCAACAATAATACTATAAAGAATATCTTAATCAGGACTCACCAGAAACTTCTCCTGGATGCGTCTATTAAGTGCCATGTCGAAACTGTGATAAATTTTTTTTTGGGCAGACTGGTAAGGATCTTTCTGCTAAACTAAAGCAACGTAGATATAGTATAAAAACGGAACAAGAATCAAATGCCCTGTTTAATCACGTTAAAAACTATGATCATTGTATTGATTGGAGTGACGCCACCTCAGTTATTAACTCTTAACTCTATTACCACGAGAAATATAATTGAATCTTATATCATTAACTACTCAAAGAATTATAACCTTAATACTAGTGAAGGTCCTATAAAAATTGGATAACTTTATTGTCGATAAGATCTGCAAACAATTCACCTTCTTGTCCATATAATGAGTTTATGATACGCTCGTTGTCTGTCTTGGACAATCAGGTGTCTACTAATTGGCGTCCTATTTACCTCTCTTCGGTGCATATTAACTGACTGCTATTTCTCTCTTGTGTCTCCTCTGATGATGTGATTATTACACGAAAGTGCACTTGGGAACTTATCGTGTTTCAATTTCCTCATGGACTCTTAGGGATATATATATATATATATATATATATATATATATATATATATATATATATATATATATATATATATATATATATATATATATATATATATACATATATATATATATGTGTGTGTGTGTGTGTGTCGCGTGTCGTAGAAAGCGACTAGAGGGGACGGGAGCGGGGGGCCAGAAATCCTCCCCTCCTTGTATTTTTTTAACTTTCTAAAATGGGAAACAGAAGAAGGAGTCACGCGGGGAGTGCTCATCCTCCTCGAAGGCTCAGATTGGGGTGCCTAAATGTGTGTGGATGTAACCAAGATGTGAAAAAAGGAGAGATAGGTAGTATGTTTGAGGAAAGGAACCTGGATCTTTTGGCTCTGAGTGAAACGAAGCTCAAGGGTAAAGGGGAAGAGTGGTTTGGGAATGTCTTGGGAGTAAAGTCAGGGGTTAGTGAGAGGACAAGAGCAAGGGAAGGAGTAGCAGTTACTCCTGAAACAGGAGTTGTGGAAGTATGTGATAGAATGTAAGAAAGTAAATTCTCGATTAATATGGGTAAAACTGAAAGTTGATGGAGAGAGATGGGTGATTATTGGTGCATATGCACCTGGGCATGAGAAGAAAGATCATGAGAGGCAAGTGTTTTGGGAGCAGCTGAATGAGTGTGTTAGTGGTTTTGATGCACGAGACCGGGTTATAGTGTTGGGTGATTTGAATGCAAAGGTGAGTAATGTGGCAGTTGAGGGAATAATTGGTATACATGGGGTGTTCAGTGTTGTAAATGGAAATGGTGAAGAGCTTGTAGATTTATGTGCTGAAAAAGGACTGATGATTGGGAATACCTGGTTTAAAAAGCGAGATATACATAAGTATACTTATGTAAGTAGGAGAGATGGCCAGAGAGCGTTATTGGATTACGTGTTAATTGACAGGCGCGCGAAAGAGAGACTTTTGGATGTTAATGTGCTGAGAGGTGCAACTGGAGGGATGTCTGATCATTATCTTGTGGAGGCTAAGGTGAAGATTTGTATGGGTTTCCAGAAAAGAAGAGTGAATGTTGGGGTGAAGAGGGTGGTGAGAGTAAGAGAGCTTGGGAAGGAGACTTGTGTGAGGAAGTACCAGGAGAGACTGAGTACAGAATGGAAAAAGGTGAGAACAATGGAAGTAAGGGAGTGGGGGAGGAATGGGATGTATTTAGGGAATCAGTGATGGATTGCGCAAAAGATGCTTGTGGCATGAGAAGAGTGGGAGGTGGGTTGATTAGAAAGGGTAGTGAGTGGTGGGATGAGGAAGTAAGAGTATTAGTGAAAGAGAAGAGAGAGGCATTTGGACGATTTTTGCAGGGAAAAAATGAAATTGAGTGGGAGACGTATAAAAGAAAGAGACAGGAGGTCAAGAGAAAGGTGCAAGAGGTGAAAAAAAGGGCAAATGAGAGTTGGGGTGAGAGAGTATCATTAAATTTTAGGGGGAATAAAAAGATGTTCTGGAAGGAGGTAAATAAAGTGCGTAAGACAAGGGAGCAAATGGGAACTTCAGTGAAGGGCGCAAATGGGGAGGTGATAACAAGTAGTGGTGATGTGAGAAGGAGATGGAGTGAGTATTTTGAAGGTTTGTTGAATGTGTTTGATGATAGAGTGG